>NC_069503.1:638775362-639075362 GCF_027579735.1 Bombina bombina
AAGAGAAGTATTTTTTCTTTGTATTTTCAAAGATGTAATTCATCTATGTGCATTTATATTTTGAATGTAATGTCCCTTTAAGCTTCCAGGCTTTATATATATATATATATATATATTAACTCATTCATTAATACAAGTACTCACGCCCACACTCAATACTGCCGAAATACAAGAACATTACTTATTTTGCGATTTTCCCATTGGACTTAGTTGATCCTGCTACTTTGTTAAACAACTATATCTGAACCACACACTCAGTGGTCTGATGACAGTTAGCAACAGTTGCAACTAATTTATATGTAGTTTCGCTATCCACTGTATGTTACGATTGTCCTGGTTATATTTCCCAATTTGCAGAGTTACTATATTTTAGCTGTGCATACAGTAATTGCACAAAATACATTGTGTTTATTAACTGTGTTCACCAATTTGGACAATGGTTCTGTGTTATACGCACCAATCACTTGCATTCCATTACATCAACCTATAAGTGCCACATATGGACAACTCCAGCACTTAGCCAGCAACTACTTATGACATTTGTATGCCAGATTTTTGGATGGAATAACACTCTGGATATTTATCAGATTATATCTGAGTTCTGTAGATTTGTACTATATTTTGCACATACACTGTGCTGGAGTACTTCATATGGTGAACAGTAAACTATACTGACATATCCTAATCGCTGGTATTCCAGGTCTCCCTCCATACCACTTTAGAACTGTATATGTCTGCTCTGCATCTCTTCTTTTGCCCCTGGTTGTAATTTTAATTTAATTTCCCAGTTTTTAATTGTGACTTAATAAAAGTGATGATTAAAAAAAAAAAGGTGATGTTTTATTTTTAGCGTTTTTAATATCTTCACACTCAGCCATATATTTGTCTCACCAGACTCGTGAGTGCTATTAGTGTATTATTTCTAGTGGATCCTTTATCCACTAAAAGCTCCTATTTAGTACCCAATACACAGCACCTCCCCGTAGTATCCCTCTTCTATTAAAAGATACTGACAGGGTAGGAGTCTGCCTCACTGAATAAGTAGTGACATTGGTCTCCACATTCTAAACAAACCTAACCCTGCTGAAGAGGGCATGAACACATAAGATTAAGCCCAGTATGAATTCCACCAAATTCTTATCAGGTCAGAACATGAGTATAAGAAATACTAATTTAGCATCTTGGCAAGGACTTTCATCTGAAATAAAAACATCCTACAAGAAACATACATTTTATTATGTACGTAATCACACTTTACATTCTTGGTACTGCACTTGGTGACCCATTCATAAACTTCTCCAACTATATCAGCAACTGAGATAACAAGCCTTTCCTATCCACGTCATTATCAATGTACTCAAAACATGTCATGCTTATGAAAGAGCAGCAGTTAATCATTATATTTATTTATTTGCACAGAAAAACTTAAGTACAAGCTGTTATAAATTATTTTTAAGTTAACGGGAACTGTATATCTCCAGCAACTGGTACTCAGGTATAATTGTTTTCACTGGTTGATATGGTCAACTCCCAAATTCACTACTGGGAATTTGGAACTTGGCCAAAGTACCAGAGAATTTTAGTATTTTTTATATCACTCCATTTATGCAGAAATATAACAGAATTTATGTTTACCTGATAAATTGCTTTCTCCAACGGTGTGTCCGGTCCACGGCGTCATCCTTACTTGTGGGATATTCTCCTCCCCAACAGGAAATGGCAAAGAGCCCAGCAAAGCTGGTCACATGATCCCTCCTAGGCTCCGCCTTCCCCAGTCATTCGACCGACGTAAAGGAGGAATATTTGCATAGGAGAAACCACATGATACCGTGGTGACTGTAGTTAAAGAAAATAAATTATCAGACCTGATTAAAAAACCAGGGCGGGCCGTGGACCGGACACACCGTTGGAGAAAGCAATTTATCAGGTAAACATAAATTCTGTTTTCTCCAACATAGGTGTGTCCGGTCCACGGCGTCATCCTTACTTGTGGGAACCAATACCAAAGCTTTAGGACACGGATGAAGGGAGGGAGCAAATCAGGTCACCTAGATGGAAGGCACCACGGCTTGCAAAACCTTTCTCCCAAAAATAGCCTCAGAAGAAGCAAAAGTATCAAACTTGTAAAATTTAGTAAAAGTGTGCAGTGAAGACCAAGTCGCTGCCTTACATATCTGATCAACAGAAGCCTCGTTCTTGAAGGCCCATGTGGAAGCCACAGCCCTAGTGGAATGAGCTGTGATTCTTTCAGGAGGCTGCCGTCCGGCAGTCTCGTAAGCCAATCTGATGATGCTTTTAATCCAAAAAGAGAGAGAGGTAGAAGTTGCTTTTTGACCTCTCCTTTTACCAGAATAAACAACAAACAAGGAAGATGTTTGTCTAAAATCCTTTGTAGCATCTAAATAGAATTTTAGAGCACGAACTACATCCAAATTGTGCAACCAACGTTCCTTCTTTGAAACTGGATTCGGACAAACACTAAAAAACTCTAAGCCATCTCCGTGGAGATGTTGCCTGTACAACGGCAAAGAGAATGACTGGGGAAGGCGGAGCCTAGGAGGGATCATGTGACCAGCTTTGCTGGGCTCTTTGCCATTTCCTGTTGGGGAGGAGAATATCCCACAAGTAAGGATGACGCCGTGGACCGGACACACCTATGTTGGAGAAATATATATATATATATATATATATATATATATATATATACAGTCGTATGCAAAAGTTTAGGCACACCTGACAATTTCCATGATTGTTCAACATTATGGTTTAGGGGAAGGCTACAAAAAGCTATCGCAGAGATTTAAGCTGTCAGTGTCCACTGTGAGGAACATAGTGAGGAAATGGAAGACCACAGGTATAGTTCTTGTTAAGACCAGAAGTAAAATATCGGAGAGTCAAAGGCAAAATATTGTGAGAATGGTCAAAAACAACCCACAGACCACCTCCAAAGACCTACATCATCTTGCTGCAGATGGTGTCACTGTGCATCGTTCAACAATTCAGCATATGGAAGGGTGATGCAGAAGAAGCCTTTTCTTCACACACACCACAAACAGAGTCGCTTGAGGTATGCAAACGCACATTTGGACAAGCCGGCTTCATTTTGGAAGAAGGTACTGTGGACTGATGAAACAAAGATTGAGTTATTTGGTCATAACAAGGGGCGTTATGCATGGTGGCAAAAGAACACAGCGTTTCAAGACAAACACTTGCTAGCCACAGTAAAATTTGGTGGATGTTCCATCATGCTGTGTGGCCAGTGCCGGTACTGGGAATCTTGTTAAAGTTGAGGGTTGCATAAATTCCACTCAATATCAGCAGATACTTGAGAATAATGTTGAGGAATCAGTCACAAAGTTGAAGTTATGCCACAGCTGGATATTTCAACAAGACAACAACCCAAAACACTGCTCAAAATCTACTCTGGCATTTATGCAGTGGAACAAGTACAATGTTCTGGAATGGGAATCCCAGTCTCCAGACCTGAATATCATTGAGAATCTTTGGGTGATTTGAAGCGGGCTGTCCATGCTTGGCAACCATCAAACCTAACTGAACTGTATATGTTTTGCAAGGAGGAATGGTCCAAAATACCTTCACCCAGAATCAAGACACTCATTACAGGCTATAGGAAGAGTCTAGAGGCTGTTATTTCTGCTAAAGGAGGCTCTACTAAATATTTTTGCGAAATTTCTGTTGGGGTGTTCAAATTTATTCACCTGTCTTATTTCTTTTTGATGCATATTGCACATTTTCTGTTAATCCAATAAACCTCATTTCACTACTGAAATATTACTGTGTCCTTCAGTTATTTGATAGATCAAAATAAAAAATTGCTGATCCAAACACCCAATTATTTATAAATGAAAATCACGAAAATTGTCAGGGGTGTCTAAACATTTGAATACGACTGTGTGTGTATATATATATATATATATATATATAAATGATATAGATATATATATACTGTATATATATATATATATATATATATACTTAACCCCTTAATGACCGAGGACGTACGCCATACGTCCTCAGAAAAAATACAGTTAACGCCTGAGGACGTATGGCGTATGTCCTTGGTTTGAAAAGCAGCTGGAAGCGATCCTGATCGCTTCCAGCTGCTTTCCAGTTATTGCAGGATGCCTCGATATTGAGGCATCCTGCAATAACAATTTGTACCCCTCCGGTGCAGAGAGAGCCACTCTGTGGCCCTCTCTACACCGGACATCGATGGCCGCATTAGTTGGTGGGTGGGAGCTGCAGTGGGAGGCGGGTGGGCGGCCATCGATGGGTTCTAAGACACAGAGGGGGGCGGGACAGTCGGGCGCGCGCACAATGCGCGTGCACGGCGGGCCGCGGGCGGGCGCGTGCACGGGGAGGGAGCGGGTGGGAACCGCTACACTACAGAAAATTATCAAGTATAAGTGGGAGGAAGGGGGGAAGAAATGCCCCAAAAAAGTAATCTAAGGGATCTGGGAGGGGGTGGGGGTTGGTCTTGGGCTATACTACAGCTACACTACAGAAAAAAATAAAATAACAAATAAAAAAGAGACTATATAGTGTAAACTGGGTACTGGCAGACAGCTGCCAGTACCCAAGATGGCTGCCAAGAGGGTAGAGGGGGAGTTTAGAGAGCTGTTTGGGGGGGGGGCAGGGAGGTTTGGGGGCTAAGGGGGGATCCTACACAGCAGCATATGTAAATATGCAAAGGGGGGAAAAAAAGAAAAAAATTATGCCTTTTATTTTAGTACTGGCAGACTTTCTGCCAGTACTTAAGATGGTGGGGACAATTGTGGGGTGGGGGAGGTAAGAGAGCTGTTTGGGAGGGATCTGGAGGGGGTGATGTGTCAGGTGGGAGGCTGATCTCTACACTAAAGCTAAAATTAACCCTGCAAGCTACCTAATTAACCCCTTCACTGCTAGCCATAATACACGTGTGATGCGCAGCGGCATTTAGCGGCCTTCTAAATACCAAAAAGCAACACCAAAGCCATATATGTCTGCTATTTCTGAACAAAGGGGATCCCAGAGAAGCATTTACAACCATTTATGCCATAATTACACAAGCGGTTTGTAAATGATTTCAGTGAGAAACCTAAAATTTGGAAAAATTTAACTTTTTTTAATTTTATCGCATATGGCGGTGAAATGGTGGTATGAAATATACCAAAATGGGCCTAGATCAATAC
Source organism: Bombina bombina (assembly GCF_027579735.1). Taxonomy (NCBI): domain Eukaryota; kingdom Metazoa; phylum Chordata; class Amphibia; order Anura; family Bombinatoridae; genus Bombina; species Bombina bombina. The sequence goes on from NC_069503.1 coordinate 638,780,555, forward strand.
TTTGGGTTGTCTACTACATTACACTAAAGCTAAAATTACCCCAAAAAGCTCCCGACATGCTCCCTAATTAACCCCTTCACTGCTGGGCATAATACATGTGTGGTGCGCAATGGCATTTTGCGGCCTTCTAATTACTAAAAAGCAACTCCAAAGCCATATATGTCTGCTATTTCTGAACAAAGGGGATCCCAGAGAAAAAATTACAACCATGTATGCCATAATTGCACAAGCTGTTTGTAAATAATTTCAGTGAGAAACCTAAAGTTTGTAAAAAAAAATGTGAAAAAGTGAACTTTTTTTTTTATTTGATCGCATTTGGCGGTGAAATGGTGGCATGAAATTTACCAAAATTGGCCTAGATCAATACTTTGGGATGTCTTCTAAAAAAATATATATACATGTCAAGGGATATTCAGGGATTCCTGAAAGATATCAGTGTTCCAATGTAACTGGCGCTAATTTAAAAAAAAAAGTGGTTTGGAAATAGCAAAGTGCTACTTATATTTATGGCCCTATAACTTGCAAAAAAAGCAAAGAACATGTAAACATTGGGTATTTCTAAACTCTGGACAAAATTTAGAAACTATTTAGCATGGGTGTTTTTTGGTGGTTGTAGATGTGTAACAAATTTTTGGGGGCAAAGTTAGAAAAAGTGTGTTTTTTTCCATTTTTTCCTCATATTTTATAATTTTTTTATAGTAAATTATAAGATATGATGGAAATAATGGTATCTTTATAAAGTCCATTTAATGGCGAGAAAAACGGTATATAATATGTGTGGGTACAGTAAAAGAGTAAGAGGAAAATTACAGCTAAACACAAACACCGCAAAAATGTAAAAATAGCCTTGGTCCCAAACGAACAGAAAATGGAAAAGTGCTGTGGTCATTAAGGGGTTAAACAAATTTAAATACAGCTTGTGAAGTCATAACACAAATGGTTGTAAAAGCTTCTCTGAGATCCCCTTTGTTCAGAAATAGTAGACATGCATTACTTTGATATTGTTTTTTTGGAATTAGAAGTCTTGTAATTACAGCTGTGCACCACACCTGAAATTCCTGGCAGTGAAGGGGTTAATTAGTTAACTTGTAAGGGTAATAGTATTGTAAAATTGGTATTACCCTCCCACCTGAAACTTCACACCTCACTTATCCCCCCCGAAACAGCTCTCTTTCCCCCACCCCACCCACATTCCTCATCACCATTTGAGGTATTGGCAGACAGTCTGCCAATATGAAGTTTTAGGGCTTCTTTTTTTTAAATGTATTAATTTTAATTATTTTTTATTTTCTGCAGTGTAGGATCCCCCATTACCCTCCCAAACGACTTTCTAACCCTCCCCCTCCCAATGAAATGTGCCATCTTAGGTACTGGCAGCTGTCCACCAGTACCCATTTTATACCTTTTTCATTTATTTATTTATTGTATTAGAAGTTCTATATACAAAAAAAGAGGAATTGGTTCTCAATATACATTTCTCATTTTCAAAATTACATTATTAGCAATAAAGGTCTATACTCATACATTAAAAACACTAGCACTATTCAAACATTTTTTCATAAAACAAGACCTAGATCTAATTTTTGACCCCAATTATATCAGAGAAGGGATCATTCAACTGTTAATGCATTTATTTTTCAGAACAAAACCATTTTTAAGGTGAATTCTGAATAACAATTCAATTTAAGAATCCCTAGAAAAGAGTCAATTGGCAAACATGTTTGAAGTCAACCCACCACCCCTTTAAAAATCCAATTATAAAACAAGATTCTAGAATCTAATTCTAGATCCCAATTTAAATTAAGAGAACTATAACCTAATAGTGGTGAAATATTCTGTTTCTGAATGGAAATATCTAGTACCTTAATAAATAGACCCCAGTTTACTAAGATTTGTTTTGCTATCATCTTCATATCCGACAAAACCTCTATAATTAATTGGTCAATCATAGATGCACGGATAACTTTAAGGCTTAGAATACTTGGAGTGAGCCATTCTTTCAGAATACATTTGACTAATATTACCTTAATTATTAACAGAGCCTTCTCCTTATCAATTTGATTATAATTCAAATGAATAATGTTAAGAAAATCGATAGAGACTCTAGTCTTAATTATTTTAGATACCCAAAAACTGATTTTGGCCTAGAATTAATTAACCTTGGGACATGCCCAAAAATAATGCTTCAGAGAGAGGTCATTCAATTGACACTTTATACATTTGTTTTCACAACTCAACCATTTTGTAGCTCCTTTTATGGTAACAAAATCTGTGCAAAAATTTAGTTTGAGATTGTCTAAAATAGGAATCAAATGTAGTTTTACAGACTTGTTTAAGATTTTTCCCAATGTCAGCCATCTCTAAAGATTGCATAGCTTCCTTCTGCCAGCCTTCCAGCATATATGTCTAAATATTAAAAGTGTTTGAGTCTAATAGTTTTATAGATCCAAGAAACATTATATTTCCCGTTTAGAAAAAAAAATATTTTGCAAAAGGGTGTGGCTCCCAAACATGGGGAAACGTTTTTCAAACTCCTATTATATAATGTCTTGCCTGTATACATCTATAATAGTGTGAATCTGGAATCTTATATTTGTTTTGAATTTCTAAAAAAGGTTTTAGGGATCTTCTCTGGTGACCCATGACGTCCCGATTTTTCCTTAAAATAACACATTCCCAAGGTCTGTGAGTTTAACCCAGGGGGAAACCTAAAATTTCCTGAGAAAGGTAGGTAAATTGAGTGTTGATGGTAAACACCATAGAATTTATGCATCTCACTCCAGGCTTTCAAGATTCCTTCCTACATAATGTTTTTTATGATAAACAGTGGGATATCTCTTCAATCCATGTGGAGTAAAAAGGTTAAAGATATATCCCCCAACAACAAATTATCTAATTATTGATCAATTAATATGTTCTGTGTCTAGAATTCAAGGATTCATTTAAATGTTTATACCTAAGTAAGTCAAATAATTGCTTAGTTCTACAAAGGGGTAATTGATTATTCCTTTTTCTTTGGTCATATTAAGCCATAACACTTCCGACTTGCTTTTGTTCACTTTGTAGCCACACAGCAAACCAAAGTCCTTAATAGTATCCATAATATTATTTAAATGTATATCTCGATACTGTATGAACAACAGAATATCATCTGCATAGATAGAAAGTTGGTAGCTATTATCCTTCAGGGAAAAACTTCCAGATCCATATTGAAAAGAAGCAGCAACAGGGGATAGCCTTGTCTTGTGCCCCTTTCTAAATTGAACCAAGAAGACACTAACCCATTAACAAACAGATGGATTAAAATAAATATTGCTTATGAAGTTAAGAAAATGGTTGAATATTATATTTTTTTTAAGCAGGATGTAAAAAAGGGCCATTCCACCCTATAAAAGGCCTTCTCGGCATCAAGCACTAAAAGTAAAGCATTTGGCAGATCATAATCTCTAGCTTGTTTTTCATTAGCGTCCAAAAATGGTTAACAATATATCATATTTCACTAAGATTTTTGACAGATGATCTGGCCAATACAAAACCTGTTCTTATGGATTAATTTAGGAAGTTACAATTTTAACCTATTTGCATGACTCTTACAGTCTTCAATAAGAAGAGATATGGGACGATATGAGGTAACATTTAAAGGATCTTTACCAGCCTTAGGCACACACACACATGCCCATTCTCATAGACATACTTAAGCACACACACGTATTAAAACACAAAATAGAGGTTATAGCGGGCTCAGGTGATTTGGCCATTTTCAGGGCCGGACTTAGACCAAAAATAAAGCTAGGCCCAGGCATTTTGCCAACCTCACCACTATCCCCCAATTTATTTATATACACACATATATGACATTTGAAGTAACTTTTTTAATTTTTAAATCAGGTGGTAGGGTGGAATATTGTACTAAAAAGTTTTGGAAAGCGGCTGCGGTCCCCAAATATAACCTGCGAGTCAGTGGCCACGCTATCTGGGATTGTCTGGCCTGCGTCAAGAAGCTGCAGCACTTAGCTAGAGGAGCATTAAAATGAGGTTAAATAACTTTCCAATTCACTTTTATTAGCAAGTTTGCTTCATTCCTTTAGTATTTTTTGTCAAAGAGCAGCATTGCATTACAGGAAGCTAGCTGAACAAATTGGATGAACTAATTACAGGAGGTATATCTGTGCAGCCACAAATCAGCAGCTAGCTCCCAGTAGAGCCTTACTGCTCCTAAGCCTACCTAGGTATGCTTTTCAACAAAGGATACCAAATTACATAATAGAAGTAAGTTGGAAGGTAGTTTAAAATTGCATGCTCTATCTGAATTATAAGAGAATTTTTTTTGTGTTTCATGTCCATTCAAGTGTAAGAAGAGTTCAAAATGCCCCAATAAGGCATTTAAATAGCATATTTTAAACACTGCGTTTTGTAATGGTTAATTTATCTGTAGTTTAGAAATTGTACAATTAAATATACATGAAACCTGCCAACAGAGCTTTTGCTGTACATGAAACTAGCATTATTTAATGAGCTTAAGCGCTTGTAACTACTGGCAAAGCCATCAGGAAAGTATCCAAATCTCAGCGATTTCCATTCATTAGATAACGGGTAAGTGCCAGATTACAAGTGGCGCGCTAGAGTTTCTGTTGCTCTTGCACTAACTGCGCTTGAAGTAAATTTGTGTGACTGAATTAGCACGTGTATTACAAGTTGAAAGTAAAAAGTTAGCACGTGAGTGAAAGACCGAGGCGCACTAACTCTAGGATTTCCGATATCGCGACCACTCTAACTGCTTCTCCCTATAGACTTTTATGGGGCTCGCTGAAAAAAGCCGACTTTCTGAATATTTTTTTGTAAAATATATATCTATACATATATGTCTATGTACACATATAATATATGTGTGTATACACTGTGTGCAGAATTATTAGGCAAATGAGTATTTTGACCACATCATCCTCTTTATGCATGTTGTCTTACTTCAAGCTGTATAGGCTCGAAAGCCTACTGCCAATTAAGCATATTAGGTGATGTGCATCTCTGTAATGAGAAGGGGTGTGGTCTAATGACATCAACACCCTATATCAGGTGTGCATAATTATTAGGCAACTTCCTTTCCTTTGGCAAAATGGGTCAAAAGAAGGACTTGACAGGCTCAGAAAAGTCAAAAATAGTGAGATATCTTGCAGAGGGATGCAGCACTCTTAAAATTGCAAAGCTTCTGAAGCGTGATCATCGAACAATCAAGCGTTTCATTCAAAATAGTCAACAGGGTCTCAAGAAGCGTGTGGAAAAACCAAGGAGCAAAATAACTGCCCATGAACTGAGAAAAGTCAAGCGTGCAGCTGCCAAGATGCCACTTGCCACCAGTTTGGCCATATTTCAGAGCTGCAACATCACTGGAGTGCCCAAAAGCACAAGGTGTGCAATACTCAGAGACATGGCCAAGGTAAGAAAGGCTGAAAGACGACCACCACTGAACAAGACGCACAAGCTGAAACGTCAAGACTGGGCCAAGAAATATCTCAAGACTCATTTTTCTAAGGTTTTATGGACTGATGAAATGAGAGTGAGTCTTGATGGGCCAGATGGATGGGCCCATGGCTGGATTGGTAAAGGGCAGAGAGCTCCAGTCCGACTCAGACGCCAGCAAGGTGGAGGTGGAGTACTGGTTTGGGCTGGTATCATCAAAGATGAGCTTGTGGGGCCTTTTCGGGTTGAGGATGGAGTCAAGCTCAACTCCCAGTCCTACTGCCAGTTTCTGGAAGACACCTTCTTCAAACAGTGGTACAGGAAGAAGTCTGCATCCTTCAAGAAAAACATGATTTTCATGCAGGACAATGCTCCATCACACGCGTCCAAGTACTCCACAGCGTGGCTGGCAAGAAAGGGTATAAAAGAAGAAAATCTAATGACATGGCCTCCTTGTTCACCTGATCTGAACCCCATTGAGAACATGTGGTCCATCATCAAATGTGAGATTTACAAGGAGGGAAAACAGTACACCTCTCTGAACAGTGTCTGGGAGGCTGTTTTTGCTGCTGCACGCAATGTTGATGGTGAACAGATCAAAACACTGACAGAATCCATGGATGGCAGGCTTTTGATTGTCCTTGCAAAGAAAGGTGGCTATATTGGTCACTGATTTGTTTTTGTTTTGTTTTAGAATGTCAGAAATGTATATTTGTGAATGTTGAGATGTTATATTGGTTTCACTGGTAAAAATAAATAATTGAAATGGGTATATATTTGTTTTTTGTTAAGTTGCCTAATAATTATGCACAGTAATAGTCACCTGCACACACAGATATCCCCCTAAAATAGCTATAACTAAAAACAAACTAAAAACTACTTCCAAAACTATTCAGCTTTGATATTAATGAGTTTTTTGGGTTCATTGAGAACGTGGTTGTTGTTCAATAATAAAATTAATCCTCAAAAATACAACTTGCCTAATAATTCTGCACTCCCTGTGTATATATATATATATATATATATATATATATATATATATATATATATATATATATATATATATATATATATATATATATATATCGCTGTGGAATCTGTTGCAGCTCTACAAATAACTGATAATAATTATATATATAGTATATCAGGGTAGAATTTATAAAAATCATGATTTTAAACACAATTTAAATCACTAGCAGTAAGACTCAATTTCAATCAATTTAAATCATGATTTTCTTCAAAAAAAGTTCCACTCTCGACAATCTTCTATTTATTGAGATTTTTTAAACTTAGTAAGAGTTCATTCTGTGTATATAGATTTGTATTGGAGCAATGGCATTACAGGGACAGTAAAGTCAAAATTAAACAGTCATGATTCAGATAGAATATACATTGTTAACTCTTTAATTTACTTCTATTATCTCATTTGCTTTGTTCTCTTGGTATCCATTGTTAAAAAGCATACATAGGTAGGCTCAGGAGCTTTGCACTATTGTGAGCTAGCTGCTTGTCATTGGCTTGCCGCCCAATGTGTTCTCTTCGCTCCAGGTAGAGTATTGCTATCCATCAACAGAGGATATCAAGAGAATGAAGCAAATTTGATAAAACTAGTAAATTTGAAATCTAAAAATGGTATTATGCTCTATCTGAATCATGAAAGAAAAAAGTTGTTGGGTTTATGTCCCCTGAATGTCTATTTCTCCCATTTGTATGCTTATTTATAACATTTGCAGTGAAGAAGAGACGTTATTTCTGCAGATGCAAATTCACAGTTTTGAAAACTACAAAAGCAAGAATATGTGATAATATCTTCTAGATAGAAAAATGCCCAAAATAATCTCCCAGCAACCTATGGGAGAGCATGAGGAGAAGAGCCTGGAATTGTAAAAGGATCAATGGAATTAATTTACCAAACAATTACAGCCATGAATAAACAACCTTGTGCTACATAATTAAAAACTAATCCTAATTTCAGGATTATAATGTACCTTAAAAAGGGATATAAAACACAACATTTTTCTTCCCTGATTCAGATAGAGCATGTGATTTTAAACAACTTTCTAATTTAGTTGTATTATTTTTATTCTTTGTTCTCTTTTTTGAAAGCAGACGTATGCTGAGGAGATGGCCCATGTCTGGAGCACTATACAGTATGACAGTATGTATATGGCAGCAGTTTTTAAAGATTGTTATTCATTTGCCAGAGCACTAGAGGGCAGCACTATTTCCTGCAATGTAGTGCTCCACATGCCTACCTAGGTGTCTCTTCAACACAGGATACCATGGGAATGAAGCAAATTTGATAATACAAGCTGGAAACTTTTTTTAAATTGTTCGCTCTGTCTGAGGCCCCATTATTCGAAGCACTGCAAGACTGCTATTTGGCCTGACCAGGCTTGCAACCCATTGGTCTGGCGATATATTGGAAAAAAGGGATGTACCTGCAAAGAGCCGGCGAGTGGCGATGTGTCTCCCATAGACGATTATGGTGGGGTCCTACATCAGCAAAAGATTGCTAACTGACACTCGTCTGCACTTTCTGAGGGCGGGATGAGGGCCGTATTTGAAGTGTTTCTACACAGCGCAGACAGTGCACTCACTGAAACTAAACGCAGTTGCCTGTGTGACCTTATTTTCCATAAACCTACACTACCTGCCTAATAAAATGTGAGCAGTAAACAGAATGCACTGTCAAATTAGTGGTGATAATTAAACAACGATGCTTAGCGACTAGAGAGCGCATGTCTTATTAGCTTCCATGCTACATGCTTTAAAAACCGTTTCCCTTGCATTGCAACCCTGGTGTAATCTATTGCACACAGCCAGTAAAAAACTATAAGCCAGCATTTCGTATTACTACTTCAGAGTCCCAATCCCTTCAAACATGTGTAGAAGATTTGAAAAAAATATTTTTAAGCATTTTGAAAAAATTAAACAATATATTTAAAATTATTGATTACTTTTTTTTATACATGAAAATTATATTTAAAATAAAAAATAACGGATAGATTATGAGTCTTGCGTTATGAGTAAAAAAGCAGCGTTAAGCCTCATAATGCTGCTTTTTTACTACCGCTGGTATTACGAGTCTTGCAGATTTAGGGGAACCGCACACTTTTTTGGCCTTACCGCAAATCAACTTACGCAAATTGCGTATAGTCTTTTTTCTATGGGACTTCCATAGCGCCGGTATTACGAGCTTGTCCTGGGAGGCAAAAAAGTGAGCGCTACACCCTATCCCGTCAAGATTCGTACCGCATTTTAAAGTCAGTAGTTATGAGTTTTACACTACAAAGCCGTAGCATAAAACTCATAACTAAAGTGCTAAAACGTACACTAACAACCATAAACTACCTATTAAACCCTAAACCGAGGCCCTCCCGCAAAACACTAAAATAAAATTATTAACCCCTTATCTGCCGCCCCCAACATCACCGCCACTATACTAAATTTATTAACCCCTAAACAGCCGTATTCCCGCCTTGCAAATATTAGTTAAATATTATTAACCCCAATCTGCTTTTCCCTAACATCGCCGCCACCTATCTACATTTATTAACCCCTATTCTGCCGCCCCCAACGTCGCTGCCACTATACTAAATTTATTAGCCCCTAAATCTAAGTCTAACCCTAACCCTAACACCGACTAACTTAAATATAATTAAAATAAATCTAAATAGAATTTACTATCATTACCTAAATAATTCCTATTTAAAACTAAATACTTACCTATAAAATAAACCCTAAGCTAGCTACAATATAACTAATAGTTACATTGTATCTATCTTAGGGTTTATTTTTATTTTACAGGCAAGTTTTTATTTATTTTAACTAGGTAGAATAGATACTAAATAGTTATTAACTATTTAATAACTATCTAGCTAAAATAAATACAAATTGACCTTAATCTAAAAATAAACCCCCCCAATACACCCTTAAAAAATCCTAACACTAACCCCCAAAGATCCACTTACAGTTTTGAAGAGCCGACATCCATCCTCAACAAAGGCGGGAGAAATCTTCATCCAAGCGGCAAGATGTCCTCAACGAAGACGGCAGAAGTGGTCCTCCAGATGGGCAGAAGACTTCACCCAGACGGCACCTTCTAGCTTCATCCTTCCGACGCGGAGCGGCTCCATCTTCAAGACATCCGGCGCGGAGCATCCTCTTCAATCGACGGTTTCTTCTGGTATGAAAGTTCCTTTAAATGATGTCATACAAGATGGCATCCCTTAGATTCAGATTGGCTGAAAGAATTCTATCAGCCAATCGGAATTAAGGTTGAAAAAATCCTATTGGCTGAAGCAATCAGCCAATAGGATTGAACTTCAATCCTATTGGCTGATCCAATCAGCCAATACGATTGAGCTCACATTCTATTGGCTGATTGGAACAGCCAATAGAATGCAAGCTCAATCCTATTGGCTGATTGGATCAGCCAATAGGATTTTTTCAACCTTAATTCCGATTGGCTGATAGAATTCTATCAGCCAATCAGAATCTAAGGGACGTCATCTTAGATGACGTCATTTAAAGGAACCTTCATTCCAGAAGAAGCCGTCGATTGAAGAGGATTCTCCGCGCCGGATGTCTTGAAGATGGAGCCGCTCTGCGTTGGAAGTATGAAGATAGAAGATGCCGTCTGGGTGAAGTCTTCTGCCCGTCTGGAGGACCACTTCTGCCGTCTTCGTTGAGGACATCTTGCCGCTTGGATGAAGACTTCTCCCGGCTTTGTTGAGGATGGATGTCGGCTCTTCAAAACTGTAAGTGGATCTTCGGGGGTTAGTGATAGAATTTTTTAAGGGTGTATTGGGTGGGTTTTATTTTTAGATTAAGGTCAATTTGTTTTTATTTTAGCTAGGTAGTTATTAAATAGTTAATAACTATTTAGTAACTATTCTACCTAGTTAAAATAAATACAAACTTGCCTGTGAAATAAAATAAACCCTAAGCTAGATACAATGTAACTATTAGTTATATTGTAGCTAGCTTAGGGTTTATTTTATAGGTAAGTATTTAGTTTTAAATAGGAATTATTTAGTTATTAATAGTAGGTTTTATTTAGATTTATTTTAATTATATTTAAGTTAGGGGGTGTTAGGGTTAGACTTAGGTTTAGGGGTTAATAAATGTAATATAGTGGCGGCGATGGCAGATTAGGGGTTAATAATATTTAACTAGTGTTTGCGATGCGGGAGTGTGGCGGTTTAGGGGTTAATATGTTTATTATAGTGGCGGCGACGTTAATAAGTGTAGGTAGGTTGGTAGGTAGCTTGGTGTTTAGACTCGGGCTTCATGTTAGGGTGTTAGGTGTAAACATAAAATTTGTTTCCCCATAGGAATCAACGGGGCTGCGTTACGGAGCTTTACGCTGCTTTTTTGCAGGTGTTAGACTTTTTCTCAGCCGACTCTACCCATTGATGTCTATGGGGAAATCGTGCACGAGCACGTACAACCAGCTCACCGCTGACTTAAGCAGCGCTGGTATTGGAGTGCGGTATGGAGCACAATTTTGTTCTACGCTCACTTCTTGCCTTTTAATGCCGGGTTTGTAAAAACCTGTAATACCAGCGCTGTAGGTAAGTGAGTGGTGACAATAACGTGCAAGTTAGTACCGCACCCCTCACGCCAAACCCCCCCTGGTCACGCCAAACCCCCCCTGCTCACTTTTGCATGATCTCAGAATGCGCCAGTATTCTTTATATCAGTACATATAATAAGATATTTACATTAAGGCACCCGCTTTTTATTATTTTATTGGCATAGAGGGAGCCTATAATACACGTTACAAAAGCTGATTACAGCAGCTCTGATAATATGGGCATTTTTTATGCTAATATACACTATGATTACAAGTGCAAAAATATTAGTGCTTAACACCGCACAAGCGTAATCAATATCACTTTCTATTTTGCGATTCTATTACAAGTAAATTTATATCCTTCATGCGATAGTCTAGGGCGCACTAACATCTTCATATTGGACAGTGCAGGTGCCCGCATCTTATCTCAGGGCATTTTGACAGTTTTCCACAGCTAGACAGCGCTAATTCATGAGTACCATATAGATAACATTGTGCTCACTCGAGTGAAGTTATACATGAGTCAGCACTGAAGTGCAATTTTGTAAAAAGCACTGAGATAAGAGGGTAGTCTGCAGAGGCTTAGATACAAGGTAATCACAGAGGTAAAAAGTGTATTAATATAACAGTGTTGGTTATGAAAAACTGGGGAATGGGTAATAAAACATAATTTATGCTTACCAGATAAATTCCTTTCCTTCCGGATAGGGAGAGTCCACGGCTTCATTCCTTGCCACCAGGAAGAGACAAAGACACCCCAGCCAAAGGCATAAATATCCCTCCCACGTCCTCATTACCCTAGTCATTCTGCCGAGGGAACAAGGAAAAGTAGGAGAAACACTAGGGTATAGATGATGCCAGAAGAATAAAATAAATAATAAAGGGACCGCCCATAGACAAGAAAAAACGTGCGGGGGCTGTGTACTCTCCCTATTCGGAAAGAAAGCAATTAATCTGGTAAGTATAAATTATGTTTTATTACCCATTCCCCAGTTTTATTACCCATTCCCCAGATACCTCAGCATACACAGTTGTAAAGATCTGAGACGGAACCTGGCAAAAGTAATGATGTCCATGCAGGACACCATGAGACCAATCACCTCCATACACTGAGCCACAGAGGGACTTAAGGAGGTCCGGAGGGCAAGACATGCAGAAGGTAGCTTGCAACATCTCTGGACTGTTAGCAATATCCTCATGGATATGGAGTCTATTATAGTACCCAGGAATATCACCCTGGTACTTGGGATAAGAAAACTCTTTTCCAAGTTTATCTTCCATCCATGTGATCGAAGAAGACTGAGACTCCGAGAATTCTTCCGCAAGACGAAAGGATGGTGTTTGCACCAGAAAATTGTCCGAGTATGGGGCTACTGCAATACTCCGAGTTCTGGCAACGGCTAGAAGAGCCCCCAGAACCTTCATAAAGGTTCTTGGAGCAGTAGCTAGGCCAAATGGAAGGGCAATGAACTGGAGGTGCAGGTCCAAGAATGCAAACCTCAGGAACTGAAAGTGTTCCCTGTGGATTGGAATATGAAGGTAAGCGTCCTTCAGATCTATAGTGGTCATAAACTGGCCTTCCTGAATTAAATGAAGGATGGACCTTATCGTCTCCATTTTGAAGGAAGGGACACTGAGAAATTTGTTTAAGCACTTTAGGTCCAGAATTGGGCGGAAAGTTCCCTCCTTCTTTGGGACCACGAAAAGGTTTCAATAAAACCCCAAAACTCTTTCTTCGATAGGCACCGTGCCAAAAACTCCTAAGGAGGACAGATCCCGAACGCACCCTAGAAAGGCATCCCTCTTTTCTGGTCTGGTAGACAGATTCAAGAGAAGGAATCTGCACCTTGGCGGATGAGATTTAAAGCCTATCTTGTATCCCTGAGATACCACCTCCAGGACCCACGAATCCTGTACGTCCTTGAACCAGGTGTCTGAAAAAAGAGACAGTCTGCCCCCTACACGATCCGATCCCAGATAGGGGGCTGCCCCTTCATGCCGATTTATTTTCAGTGGGCTTCTTACTCTGCTTGGATTTATTCCAGGACTGAGCGGGCTTCCAAGTACTCTTGGGTTGCTTGGGCTTGGAGGAGGATTGTTGTCGTTGGGATTTGTCAGAACGAAAGAAATGAAAATTAGAAGACTGCCGTCCCTTAGACTTGTTCTTCTTATCTTGCGGTAGGAAGGCACCCTTGGCTCCGGTTACCGTAGAAATAATGGAGTCCAGGCCTGGACCAAATAAAATCTTTCCCTTGAAGGGAAGAGTAAGGAGTCTGGACTTAGAAGTGATATCGCAGACCAAGACTTCAACCAGAGCGCCTGGCGGGCTAGGACCGCAAAGCCAGATGTCTTTGCATTTAGGCAAATATTTTGCATGTTTGCATCACAGATAAAAGAATTAGCAATTCTCAGAGCTTTAATTCTGTCTTGAATATCCTTGAGGGCAGACTCCATCTTAATGAGTTCTGACACAGAGTCGCACCAGTAGGTGGCCGCTGGTTGAAACAAAAATCCTGTATGTTGAAACAGCTTTCTCAGAAAGGTTTCCATTTTCTTATCCATAGGCTCTCTGAATGAAGAACTATCCTCAAGAGGTATAGTAGTACGTTTAGCAAGGGTAGAGCTAGCACCATCCACCTTAGTAATGGAGCCCCACAAATCAAGTTGAGAGTCCGGGACCGGGAACAACTTTTTAAAAGTAGACAAGGGGGAAAAGGAAGAACAAATTATTTCCCATTCGTTCTTAATAATGTTCGCCATCTTAACCGGCACAGAAAAAGTCAAAGGAACTTTCCTGTCTTCGTAAACTCTGTTTAATTTAGGTATCATAGGTTCTTCAGGAACCTCTAACGTAGACAGAACCTCCTTTCATAAAAAATGTAAGTGCTCAATTTTAAATCTAAAGGACGATTCCTCTGCAGCAGGAGGCTTAGACGCTAAGGACTCCAACCCAGAAAATTCACCCTCTGAAGCTACAGAGATTAACTCATCATCGGATAACTGGGACATAATAGCTAAATCCGATAAATATTTAGATGACTCCGGGTCAGGAGAGCTATGTTTAACCTTTCTTGTGAAGAGCGTGGTAATGCACTGAGGGCAGCAGACACCGCCGTTTGTAACTGCACGGCAAAATCCGCAAGAAGAATGCCCCCTCCGGATGGAGTATTAGATGTGCTACGGGGAACTGCATGTGCAGTGGATAATGTAGCAAGGGTAGTAATCTCATGGGACGCTGAGTCCTGAGAGGTAGACGGCTCAGAGGGACTAAGAGCCTTAGCAGGCCTGTCTCCCTTCTTAGACTTTATAATGGTGTTAAGGCATGTGGAACATAATTGAGTGGGTGGGAAAACCACGGCCTCCTCACAATATAAATAGGCATGATTTAGTACAGAAGGAGTACCTTCTAACATGTCAGAGTCCTCCATAGCTCAGGCTATACCCACAAAAGGACACAAATAAAAATGTTTTTATTATAGAAAACTGCACCTTTATACTCCCAATGGCTGGGCATTGACCATCTCTTAGACCTAGACAGTTAACAGAGGAAACGCTCTCCTCAGGTTAAAGTATCAGCTGGAATAGAGGAAATGAACATAGACCACACTTGGTCACATGGTGTGCAAGACAGTACTTTTCCTGTTATTACAAGTACAGCAAGTAATAGGAGCTGTGCAACACTTTAAAAAATGAAAGTGAAACCTGTTTGTTCCAGTCAAAAACACACAGTCTATCAGCCCAGGAAAAAAATCACACAAAGCAAAATGTAAATAATTAATACACTGATTAATTAACCCCAATTGTTCAATAAACCCCCTTCAGAGGATATTAACCTTGGATCCTATCAAGGTATAAAGGAGCCACACTGTGACCCTGTTATAGAGTTTTATGTGTAAAAATTTAAACAATCTTACCTCCATCCATGCTGTGGAACAGATCACAGCTGCTTAAGTGTGACAGTCTTATAGCAGTGCTCCTGACATGGACTTGAGTAAGAGAAAGCAGGCAGTGAAACTCGTCAACACTGAATGCTTAGGAGCTGTTAGCAGTAGTCTGGATGGTTTCGCAGAAAAACTTTCCCTGCTTCTCCAGACTCTAACCTTCATCAATACTCTCACTGAGAGGTTGACATGACTACTTAAAGCTCCAGTCCTATCTCGAAGGGCAGATACCCTTTTTCAGGACTCTCTGAATATTCTGACACTTCTCTGCCACCTCCTAACGTGACAAAAGGCAAAGAATGACTGGGGTACTGAGGAAGTGGGAGGGATGTTTAAGCCTTTGGCTGGGGTGTCTTTGCCTCCTCCTGGTGGCCAGGTGTTGTATTTTCCAATGGTAAGGAATGAAGCCGTGCACTCTCCCTATCTAAGGAAGGAAGGGGATTATTTATCTCTTTAAACAATAAAACAAATTTGTCATGTAAAGATGCTTTAGTAAAAACATTGAACAACACACTTGTAATACCAGACTGTGCATTATTCTTATGCCCCACTTGTAATCTAGCCCTATATATGCAAAAAAGTCTGAAACTATTTATTTACTCAGCTGCAAATAAAAAGTACTCATAGTACTGTATCTTGACAGTATGTAGTGGCTAAGAAGACCACTTTCAGATATATGTTTCCTATGGTCTCATTAAAAGTAGAAGGAATAAATTCATTGAGAATTTCTTTTTATATCCAGTCTTTTAATTGAAAGGGGCATTAAAGGAATGTTCTAAGTAACTAATACCTGCTTTTTTTTTTTTAAATTTGGTGATGGAGGTGGCTGGTGAAGTTATTCTAGAGGCCAACCTTATAGGCAAATATATGCTCCATATTTGTAATGCATTGAGACATAAGAGGCATAATACAGTTAACACTTAAAAACATTTAAGCATCCAGTATTTTTGTCAAGATTTTACTGAACAGTCTTCTAAAATACTGGACTTTCTGGTTGAAACTGGACACCCTACATGCAAATGACAGTAATTCTACATACTAAAACAATGTTACATGATAAACTCATGTTAAAGGGACAGTCAAGTAAAAAAAAAAAAAAACTTTCATGATTTAAATAGGGCATATAATTTTAAACAACTTTCCAATTTACTTTTATTACCAATTCTGCTTTGTTCTCTTGGTATTCTTAGTTGAAAGCTAAATCTAGGAGGTATATATGCTAATTTATTAGACCTTGAAGGCCCCCTCTAATCTGAAAGCATTTTGACAGTTTTTCACCACTAGAGGGCGTTAGTTCATGTGTTTCATATAGATAACCTTGAGCTCAGGCACACTAAGCTCCTAAGAGCAAGCACTGATTGGCTAAAAATGCAAGTCTGTCAAAAGAACTGAACTATGCAGAGCCATAGATACAAGGTAATCACAGCGGTAAAAAGTATATTATTATAACTGTGTTGGTTATGCAAAATTGGGGAATGGGTAATAAAGGGATTATCTACCTTTTTAAACAACAAAAATTCTGGTGTTTACTGTCCCTTTAAAAGTTTTGAAACAGGGGTTTTGTCTATAACTGTCTCATTCCTAGAAACAGTTTGCTCATTTGCTGATAAATAAAAATCCCACAGTACTACTGGTAAAAAGGGATAAGCATAAAAACAAAAAGTACTTTTTTCCCAGCACAGTAGCAGTCATTGTAAAGCTTAAGGAATTAGTGCCCGGTATCTAAAAATAATCTTAAAAACAGGGGCACTTTAATTCATTAAACTTTACAATGACGCTTCTTTTTTAAAATACTTACCTTTGCGTTATTGATCCTCTGCCCACATCTCCTACTGTAGTTAGCATATCTATGACGAATCTGGCTTCCTCCAATTGTTGCGTGCCCCAGGAGCTGTACATCAAAGGGGGCACGCAACGATTAAAGGAAGCCAGATTCGTTATCGATAAGCTAACTACAGTAGGAGATGTGGGCAGAGGATCGGCGGTATGTTTTCCATAACGCAAAGGTAACTCTTAAACTGTGTATAAAAACTGCAAAACTGTAAACTTCTCTCCCTGTACTGTGTATGGAAGCCTGAAGCGCACCATTTCTGTCACAAGGAGCAAGAATACTTAAGCTCCAAGATGGCGTTGCCCAGTATGAAAATGGGGAGCGTCACCAACCAGCACCTGTAAAGAGTTAAATAAAAGTGTAAAGACCTATAGGCACAGGAAGAAGTAGTAATCATTATTTTGTGTTAATGTTCCTTTCAAAGGAGATCTAGCTTTATTAAAACTTTTTTTGACTTTATTTTGCAACTTCCAAATGGACTTATATTTGGGAGTACTACTGTATATATTTGCTGTAATTGCCTGGAAGTACCGTTCTGAGTGTCAACAATCTTGACTTAACTACCAAAATCTCTGTTTTGGCAATAGCCAAAGCTATGCTGGCTAAATATGTTTGTTCCTCGAGAAGTTCTCACTCTGTCCAACAATTCACCAAACTGCTAGCCAAACGTAACAGACATCCCTGAGAATGTTTTCATCTTTTACCTATTGACATAACTCTGTGCCCAAATCCCCTTGATGGCTTAAGGCATAATCCCTGTCCTGTTACTCACACCATGAAAACCCTGCTATCCGGAAGACTCAATATTAAACAGTTACCAATCTTTCAATATACAATGTGGAGCCACAGACACCCTTAGACAAACTCTAGGTCTAGTATTAAATTGCTGGGGGTTGAGTTTAAATGTTAGTGATCATTGGATACTAAAGCAACATTATAGTCAAATGTGAAATATGCAACAGTGGAATTCAAATTCTATTACAAGCATTATTGCAATAAACTTGTATTTGCAAGTGATAACTGTTTCTATGCATGTGACCAGCTGTAGATCATGTGCACACACGTTTCACAACTGCTAGTACCAGAATTGGTCTGTTAGTATTTACAATTAAGCAGGCATGGATAAACCTTGTGACAATGTGTCCAGCTTTTCCCAGAACCTATTTATGTTCCTTAAAATCATGTAGGTTACATAAGCCAATCTAAAATAAGAACCAATCAGACCAACATAGGAAAAGTAATAATAACAGGCACTCACATGACTTTTAATTGTTTATTAAAAAAATAATAAACAAAGATTTAAAATGATGTACCATTTTGCCTACATAAGAATTAATTAAGTATAAAGTACTGGACTTTACTTGAGTCCATCAGTAATATTTCATGTGTTCCTGATACTTTCTGGGACCACTTACAGATTATGAAGATCAGTTTAAAAGGGGCAGTTTTGAATGGAGCACTTATTGCTGCAAACCTCATTCCTTATACTACCACTGATCCTCATCTTGATGGATTAAGTACCAAGTTGCATGTTCTTGAAAGGGGGAAAAATATATGCCCTTTGGTTGCCGCAGTAACCAGGTACCAGGCTTTTGTCAAATATGTCATAAAGTGTTTAATTACGTTACTGAATATATTCAAATATTTTTCTACTGATTATTGTATTTTTCTCCTGAACAATATGTGGTGTTAAAGCTTAGCTCCATTAGAATAATGATGGGGCTCAGTTATCTGTAATGTGATGCCACACAGGGGCAGAACTACCATTGGTGCAGCAGGTGCAGTGGCACCAGGGCGCAAGTGCTGGAGGGGCCATAGCAGCCAGTCTATACATAGGCGTGTGCAGAATGTGTACAATCCTAATGCAAGGGGGTGGCTTTAATTAGTGCAGGTTGCAAGTCTATCTATCTATATATCTATCTAATGTATTTACTCAAAATCATTATTCTGAGAAGCATGTATATTATTACTATTGCTTATCATAGAGTTAGATTTGGGGGGTCTGCTAGTGATGCCCCAGTAATCTGCGTCATGGACATCCCATACAGATAAAAAGCAGCTGGTATATTTTAAGAGCTGTAGCTAAAGCAGGGAAGTATTTTGGCCTAGGCCTAGTGCAGAAGGATTTAGGGGGCAGCAAATTTCAAAGGGTTGTTCTATAACATTATGTAATTTAACTTTTTATGTTTTTCAAATGTTTTATTTATTATTTGATTATTTAGCAATGATCAATGGTTGTCTAGTGGGGGTGCATGATCCCTCCATGTGTCTGGCATATGATCATGAGAAATATATTAGACAAATATTATCTAAAATGGTAGGGGATTGGGGTCAGGAGGCAATTACTGAATAACAAATACTTTACTGAAAGGGCAATTAGTACCAAATGAGCCAGTAATAATAGCTTATCCCAAAGTTTGTACAAACTAAATAGCTTACAACTATTAGCATGTGTCATCTTCCTTCACAATAGCATAAACCTAACATGGCTATAGGATATATACTTTTTAATCAGCGATAAACTAATCTCTTTCTCGCCCTCTCTTGCCCTCAGGCTGAGTGGGGAAAATGTCAGTTTAGATTCTGTCTAGCTGTATTCTCACTACTTTGAACTATAATTAAAAATTCACTGTGTTTGTAGTGGGGCCTGTATGTTTGTGTGTGTCTCTGTATGTATGTTGCCCCTCTGTATCCCTTTAATTTGCTAAAATACACTGGTATGCATCTCTCCTGCTTCCTTTATCTGCCTGGTTGCCCCTCTGTATCCATTTAATTTGCTAAAATACACTGGTATGCATCTCTCCTGCTTCCTTTATCTGCCTGGTTGTCCCTCTGTATCCCTTTAATTTGCTAAAATACACTGGTATGCATCTCTCCTGCTGTCTGGATTTATGATTTTTTGTTAGATTTGTTATCAGTTCCTTTGTACAATATCTGTGTGCTTCCCAACCATTTGTCTTCCCCCAATCTAATTTGCAAGTGTGTATAACTCCAGTCTCCTAACTAGTCTGCCTGTGCACAGCTGTCCTGATTCAAATCATTACAATTTATAAAGAAATAAGTGAACACTCGGCTCTCTGATGCCTTGGCTCTTTGTGCCCTGTGCTTCTAAGTGCCCTGTGTTACAAGTGCCGAGTTAAGAACTGGAGTTAGAAACTGGAGGGGGAAACTGCAGTCCCACTAACAGGTAAAACTTACTAACTATACACCTGCACAATGCTTTCCATGTATCTTCTGCTATTTCTGTCTGCCCTTTTCCTAAAAATCACTGTACTTCCCTATAGAAACAATAACCCACACACTATCCTTATCTCACCCTCCCTTCTCCCATCCCCTATGCTCTCCTCTCATGAACTACTTTGTCTCCTTAGAAATACTTCCCCATCTAACTCTCCTGTGTCTAATCATACCCGCTCCTACAAGTCCCCCTCTCACCTTCTGTCACTCACACTCCTCCTACTGCTTGCTGCTGGTGACATCTCTCCTAACCCTGGCCCTGCAGCAATAACCACACTTTTACACTCTCACTCAGTCCCCCACTGCAAAAACTTTAGGTCACGCAATCCTAACAATCTCATCTCTATTAACACACAGCGCTTATCCCCTCTCTTTTCTTGTGCTCTCTGGAATGCTCGCTCTGTCTGTAACAAACTCACAACTGTTCATGACCTTTTTATTTCTAATGCTTTCAATCTTCTAGCAATTACTGAAACCTGGTTATCATCTTCTGACACTGCTTCCATTGCTGCTCTCACGCACGGTGGTTTCCACTTTAGCCACACACCTAGGCCAGGTGATAGACATGGTGGCGGTGTTGGAATCTTACTCTCCCCCTCCTGCTCCTTTCAGCACCTGCAGCCTCATCCATCTCTCTCCTTTTCCTCCTTTGAAGTCCACTGCATCCGACTATTCTCCCCCCTCTCCCTCAGGGTGGCAGTTATCTATCGCCCCCCTGGACCAACCTCCCAATTCCTTGATAACTTTGCTGCCTGGCTTTCTCACTTTCTCTCTACAAATACACCTGCTTTAATCCTGGGGGACTTCAACATCCCCATTGATAACCCATCTGCCCCTGCTGCCTCTAAACTTCTCTCACTCACAAACTCCTTTGGTCTCTCACAATCCACCATATTCCCTACTCACCGCGACGGACACTCTATTGATCTAGCATTCTCCTACCTCTGCTCTCCCTCTGACGCCACCTGTCTCCCATTTCCCATCTCAGACCACCATCTGCTCACCTTTAAGCTTAATATACAGGCTAAACCTACTTCTCCCCCTCACCCCCGCACCTGTAGAATCTGCACACTGTGGATCCTCTACAACTCTCCAACCTTATTAAAAAACACCTCCCCCACACTTCCACAATATCCTGCCCTGACCTTGCTACAACCCACTATAACAATACTCTCTCCTCAGCACTGGACACTTTCGCTCCTCCCCAAATATGCAAAACCCCACGTTGTCAGCTCCAACCCTGGCACTCCAACCAATCACGCTACCTGCAAAAATGCTCCCGTGCTGCTGAACGTGCCTGGAGGAAATCCCGCTCTGAATCAGATTTCCTTCACTATAAGTTCATTCTTTATTCTTACTCCTCTGCCCTTCACTTAGCCAAGCAAACCTACTTCTCTTCTCTTATATCTACTCACTCCACAAACCCTAAACGTCTCTTCTCCATTTTCAACTCTCTCTTTTTCCTACCTTCACCACCCCCTTCATCTGCCTTTAGTGCTCAAGACCTGGCAGACTACTTTTTCAACAAAACAATTACTATCCGAAGTAATATCCCAACACAAGTCTGCAACCTTCCATCTCCGCCCCCGGCAACCCCCTCCACCACTCTCAGCACCTTCCCACCTACCTCTGAGAATGAAGTGAGTTCCCTATTGTCTTCCTCACACCTCACTACCTGCCCACTTGACCCTATCCCTTCACATCTAATACCGTCTCTGTCTTCTACCCTCACTCCAGCTCTTACTCACATATTTAACCTATCCCTTACTACCGGTTCATTCCCATCTTCCTTCAAACATGCAAAGGTCACCCCCATCCTCAAAAAACCCTCCCTCGACCCCAATTCTCCTGCAAACTACCGCCCCATATCACTGCTTCCGCTAGATTCAAAAGTCCTGGAAAAACTAGTCTTCGATCGCTTAACCCACTTCTTGTCCTCCAACTCACTGCTTGACCCCTTACAATCTGGCTTCCGTTCCCAACACTCAACTGAGACTGCCCTCACCAAAGTTACTAATGATCTTCTTTCTGCTAAAAAAAATGGCCACTACTCAATACTTATCTTACTTGATCTGTCTGCTGCCTTTGACACAGTTGACCATCCCCTTCTCCTACGGACTCTCAGCTCCTTTGGGCTCTCTGACACAGCCCTTTCCTGGATCCACTCTTATCTCTCTAATAGGTCCTTTTCTGTCTCCTTTGCTGGTGGCGACTCCTCTCCATTGCCTCTGTCTGTTGGAGTACCTCAAGGCTCTGTTCTGGGTCCCCTACTCTTCTCTATTTATACATCCTCACTGGGAAAACTTATCAGTAGCTATGGCTTCAACTACCACCTCTATGCTGATGATACCCAGATCTACCTATCCGCCCCTTCACTCTCTCCTTCTGTCGTTGCTCACATCGGTGTCTGCTTATCTGGCATTTCTTCTTGGATGGCCTCTCACCACCTAAAAATCAATATGTCCAAGACTGAGCTCCTTCTAATCCCCCCCTCTAATTCTACCCCGGTTCCTAACTTTTCAATCACTGTTGGTGATACCACAATCTCCCCATCATCCCAAGTCCGTGTCCTAGGAGTTACACTTGACTCCAATCTGTCCTTCATTCCCCACATCCAATTGCTCTCTTCCTCCTGTCGCAACCATCTACGCAATATCTCCAAAATCCGTCCATTTCTGAGTGCTGAAACTACTAAACAGCTAATCCACTCCCTGGTAATCTCCCGACTCGACTACTGTAATAACCTACTAACTGGCCTCCCTCTCTCCCGCCTCTCCTCTCTTCAATCCATCCTAAATGCCTCTGCTAGGCTAATCCACCTCTCCCGACGCTCTGTATCTGCTGCACCTCTCTGCGAGTCCCTTCACTGGCTACCCATCCACAGCAGAATTAATTTCAAAATTCTCATCCTGACCTACAAAGCCCTTACCAACGTAGCCCCCCCTACCTGTCCTCACTCATCAAGAAATATACCCCAGCCCGCCCACTAAGATCCAACAATGACTTGCTCCTTGCATCTTCTACCATCACCTCCTCCCATGCCAGGCTACAGGACTTCTCTCGTGCAGCACCAACCATCTGGAATGCACTTCCCAGAGCTGTTAGACTTTCCCCTAACCTTTCCTCCTTTAAACGCTCCCTAAAGACCTTTCTGTTCATGGAAGCCTATCTCTAAATCAGTAAAAATGAATTCTACCTGCCTAACTGCTGCCCCATCTAACTCCACACTAACATCATTCTCACCTTTGCAGTCCCCACCTCCTGTTTATCACCCTCCTACCATCTAGATTGTAAGTTCCCACGGGAACAGGGCCCTCAATTCCCCCTGTATTTGTTTTGTTAAACTTTGGTGTCTTCTATATTGTATTGTACTGTACTTTTATCTTTGTACCCATGGACAGCGCTGCGGAATCTGTTGGCGCTTTATAAATAAAGAATAATAATAATAATATGTATGTATGTGTGTCTCTGTATGTGTGTGTCTCTGTATGTATGTATGTATGTATGTATGTATGTATGTATGTGTGTGTCTCTGTATGTATGTATGTGTGTCTGTATGTATGTGTGTCTCTGTATGTATGTATATGTGTGTCTCTGTATGTATGTATGTATGTGTGACTCTGTATGTATTTATGTATGTCTCTGTATGTATGTGTCTTTGTATGTATGTATGTGTGTGTCTCTGTATGTATGTATGTATATGTGTGTCTCTGTATGTATGTATGTATATGTGTGTCTCTGTATGTATGTATGTGTGTGTCTCTGTATATATGTATGTATGTATGTATGTGTGTCTCTGTATGTATGTGTCTTTGTATGTATGCGTGTGTCTCTATATGTATGTATGTGTGTGTTTCTGTATGTGTGCATGTGTCTCTGTATCTATGTTTGTGTCTCTGTATGTATGACCGTGTGTCTGTATATATGTATGTGTTTCTGTATGCGTGTGTGTGTCTCTGTATGTATGCGTGTGTGTGTGTCTTTATGTATGTAGAGTATGTGTTTCTGTATGTATGTGTGTGTCTGTTTGTATGTATGTGTTTCTGTATGTATGTGTGTGTCTCTGTATGTATGTGCATGTGTTTGTATATATGTATGTGTTTCTGTATGTATGTGTGTGTGTCTGTATGTATGTGTGTTGCGCTGTACGTATGTGCGTTTGTTTGTTTGTTTGTATGGGTTTCTGTATGTGTGTGTCTCTGTATGTACTGTATGTGCATGTGTCTGTATGTATGTATGTATGTATGTATGTGTGTGTCTCTGCATGTATGTGTGTGTCTCTGTATGTATATATGTGTCTCTGTATATATGTGTGTCTCTGTATGTATGGGTCTCTGTATGTATGGGTCTCTGTATGTATGTATGTGTCTTTGTATAGATATGTGTCTCTGTATGTATGTGTCTCTGTATGTATGTATGTATGTATGTATGTGTCTATGTATGTATATGTGTGTCTCTGTATGTATGTGTCTCTGTATTCATGAATGTATGTATGTGTGTGTCTCTATATGTATGTATATGTGTGTCTCTGTATGTGTGAGTCTCTGTAAGTATGTGTGTCTCTTTAACTATGTGTCAGCCATATTATGAGTTTGAGCGCTATAGGGAAATTAACGACCGCAGCATTTTCGGCGGTATTTCACTCCCCATAGCGCTGGTATTATGATTTAAAATCGCCGCAACCTAACTACACTTATTAACCCCTAATCTGCTGCCCCCAATGTCGCCGCCACTATACTAAAGTTATAAACCCCTAAACCTAACCCTAAGTCTAACCCTAACGTAACCCTAGCCCTAACACCCATTAACTTTAACATAATTAAAATAATTCCAAATAAAAATTACAATTAATACCTAAATTATTTCTATTTAAAAATAAATACTTACCTGTGAAATAAAATCTAAGCTAGATACAATATAACTAATAGTTACATTGTAGCTATCTTAGGTTTTATTTTTATTTCACAGGTAAGTTTGTATTTATTTTAACTAGGTAGACTAGTTAGTAAATAGTCTCTGTAAGTATGTGTGTGTCTCTAACTTTAACTATGTGTGTGTGTCTGTATGTGTGTGTGTGTGTCTCTTGCAAGTATGTATGTGTGTGTTTCTCTGTGTATGTATGTGTGAATTGTGAATATATGTGATTATATGTATCTGAATGTGAGTCTTTATTGCTGTATGTAATTGTGTGTGAGATTGGGTCTGTAAAACCAGTTTGAGAAGGCAGCAAAAAAATGTTGTTCCTCTCTTGAGAGAGAGAGAGAAATGTCAATGTGTCAGTGACAAATGATTTCTCAAAACTCGTCTCACATTGCATAAAGTTGTAAAGTTTGCCACAGCATCTAGAAGTTTCCACAGTGTCTCGTGGTTCATTACTGTAAACACATCTGCTCCCGTGCTTGCTCCTCCTGCCCATGTCAATAAAGTTGAAAGGATATAAACATGTTATTGTGTTAACTTGTTCAGAAGAATGATAAGCTATCAACCAAGGGACATTACGCTGTAGCTCAGTAGCCAATAATAATCCAAACAGTGAAACACACCCCCATATGACACAAGAGTCAGGATGTTTGCACCTACCCTCCAAGGATATGCTACTATGTTATGTGACTCATTGTTTGTGTAATAAAAATCTAGCCCTGAATGGTATCACAGCAACAATTTTAGTATATGCAGATATGCTATAGTTTTGCATATGCACACAGGAATGGAAACACTGAAGTAAATGAGCGTCATTGTTTTCTATTTAATTTGTTTTAATAAAAGACTGTAATATTATCACAAAATCCTGTTGATACACAGTACTTTTTATAGATAATTTAAAGGGATATTCTAGAAAGAAAAAAAAAAGCCTCTAATTCATTAGAGCAGTGGTCCTCAGGACCCCACAACCTGTCCAGGATTTAGGGATTACCCAGGTGTGTCTCAGTTGTGGTTTTTTTGTTTTTTGGAAAACACCTTAGACACATCTGGGTAGTTACAAAATCCTCTACTGGTTGTGGGGTCTTGAGGACTTGTCTAAGTACCACTGCTTTAGAGCATACAATTGTTGCACTATTGCGGCCTCAGCTCTATGTGTTTAACACTTCATTGTATCACTTGAGAGCTGTGAGTGCTGCAGGGGGGATGGGGTATCCCTTATATTGCTCCCTCAATACATACAAAAATCTTGAGACGTCATTTGTGTCCGTCTGCCCGATGCCAGCTGCCTGTCATAACAATTACAAACACCTCTCATCACTGTTTTTTTTTGGGGGGTTACAACACTTTTAAGAGGCCTTTATTACACCCTCACCATAATGATTTATCATAAGACTACACATTTTAAAGTGGAAAAGTAAATTTAAAACTATGTATTTATGTATATATTTATTTTTTTACTGCTATGGTGAGTGAGTTTGGACAGAAGTACGAACAAGCATACATTGTCAAAATAGGTTCAGCCAACCCTACGGGAAAGAAGAGTTTTGTGTAATTTTAAATGTATGTAATATATAATGAGATATTTTATACCAAATTATTACAAGATGTTGTTTAGTGACACAAATAATAAATGTTTCTTTTTGTTAATCTGATTTGAACAATATACGTATAACCTCTGAACTGATGCTAAATGTGGGACAATAAAATATGTAATGATTCCCTATTTTCTAGGTGTGCATTGGCGAAAAATTTGATTTGTTCAAAACAACATTCAAATTCAACAAATTAAGGCCTAGATTTGGAGTTTTGTCGGTAAAGACCCGCGTAGCTAACGCCGGCTTTTTTCTGGCTGCACCATAAAAATAACTCTGGTATTGAGAGTCCACATAAAGGCTGCGTTAGGCTCCAAAAAAGGAGCGTAGAGCATATTTAACGCAGCTTCAACTCTCGATACCAGAGTTGCTTACGCAAGCGGCCAGCCTCAAAAACGTGCTTGTGCACGATTCTCCCATAGAAAACAATGGGGCTGTTTGAGCTGAAAAAAAACCTAACACCTGCAAAAAAGCCGCGTTCAGCTCCTAACGCAGCCCCATTGTTTGCTATGCGGAAACACTTCCTACGTCTGCACCTAACACTCTAACATGTACCCCGAGTCTAAACACCCCTAACCTTACACTTATTAACCCCTAATCTGCCGCCCCGCTATCGCTGACCCCTGCATATTATTATTAACCCCTAATCTGCCGCTCCGTAAACCACCGCTACTTACATTATCCCTATGTACCCCTAATCTGCTGCCCTAACATCGCCGACCCCTATATTATATTTATTAACCTCTAATCTGCCCCCCACAACGTCGCCTCCACCTGCCTACACTTATTAACCCCTAATCTGCCGACCGGACCTGAGCGCTACTATAGTAAAGTTATTAACCCCTAATCCGCCTCACTAACCCTATAATAAATAGTATTAACCCCTAATCTGCCCTCCCTAACATCGCCGACACCTAACTTCAATTATTAACCCCTAATCTGCCGACTGGAGCTCACCGCTATTCTAATAAATGTATTAACCCCTAAAGCTAAGTCTAACCCTAACACTAACACCCCCTAAGTTAAATATAATTTACATCTAACGAAATTAATTAACTCTTATTAAATAAATTATTCCTATTTAAAGATAAATACTTACCTGTAAAATAAATCCTAATATAGCTACAATATAAATTATAATTATATTATAGCTATTTTAGGATTAATATTTATTTGACAGGCAACTTTGTAATTATTTTAACCAGGTACAATAGCTATTAAATAGTTAAGAACTATTTAATAGCTACCTAGTTAAAATAATTACAAAATTACCTGTAAAATAAATCCTAACCTAAGTTACAATTAAACCTAACACTATACTATCATTAAATTAATTAAATAAACTACCTACAATTACCTACAATTAACCTAACACTACACTATCAATACATTAATTAAATACAATTCCTACAAATAAATACAATTAAATAAACTAGCTAAAGTACAAAAAATAAAAAAGAACTAAGTTACAAAAAATAAAAAAATATTTACAAACATAAGAAAAATATTACAACAATTTTAAACTAATTACACCTACTCTAAGCCCCCTAATAAAATAACAAAGACCCCCAAAATAAAAAATGCCCTACCCTATTCTAAATTACTAAAGTTCAAAGCTCTTTTACCTTACCAGCCCTGAACAGGGCCCTTTGCGGGGCATGCCCCAAGAAGTTCAGCTCTTTTGCCTGTAAAAAAAAAAACATACAATACCCCCCCCCAACATTACAACCCACCACCCACATACCCCTAATCTAACCCAAACCCCCCTTAAATAAACCTAACACTAAGCCCCTGAAGATCTTCCTACCTTATCTTCACCATACCAGGTTCACCGATCCGTCCTGAAGAGCTCCTCCGATGTCCTGATCCAAGCCCAAGCGGGGGGCTGAAGAGGTTCATGATCCGGCTGAAGTCTTCAGCCAAGCGGGAGCTGAAGAGGTCCATGATCCGGATGAAGTCTTCATCCAAGCGGGAGCTGAAGAGGTCCATGATCCGGATGAAGTCTTCTATCAACGGCATCTTCAATCTTCTTTCTTCCGGATCCATCTTGCAGACCTCCGACGCGGAACATCCTCTTCTCCCGACGCCTACTAGCCGAATGACGGTTCCTTTAAGGGACGTCATCCAAGATGGCGTCCCTCGAATTCCGATTGGCTGATAGGATTCTATCAGCCAATCGGAATTAAGGTAGGAATCAGCCAATCAGAATCAAGTTCAATCCGATTGGCTGATCCAATCAGCCAATCAGATTGAGATCGCATTCTATTGGCTGATCGGAACAGCCAATAGAATGCGAGCTCAATCTGATTGGCTGATTGGATCAGCCAATCGGATTGAACTTGATTCTGATTGGCTGATTCCATCAGCCAATCAGAATATTCCTACCTTAATTCCGATTGGCTGATAGAATCCTATCAGCCAATCGGAATTCGAGGGACGCCATCTTGGATGACGTCCCTTAAAGGAACCGTCATTCGGCTAGTAGGCGTCGGGAGAAGAGGATGTTCCGCATCGGAGGTCTGCAAGATGGATCCGGAAGAAAGAAGATTGAAGATGCCGTTGATAGAAGACTTCATCCGGATCATGGACCTCTTCAGCTCCCGCTTGGATGAAGACTTCAGCCGGATCATGGACCTCTTCAGCCCCCCGCTTGGGCTTGGATCAGGACATCGGAGGAGCTCTTCAGGACGGATCGGTGAACCTGGTATGGTGAAGATAAGGTAGGAAGATCTTCAGGGGCTTAGTGTTAGGTTTATTTAAGGGGGGTTTGGGTTAGATTAGGGGTATGTGGGTGGTGGGTTGTAATGTTGGGGGGGTATTGTATGTTTTTTTTTTTACAGGCAAAAGAGCTGAACTTCTTGGGGCATGCCCCGCAAAGGGCCCTGTTCAGGGCTGGTAAGGTAAAAGAGCTTTGAACTTTAGTAATTTAGAATAGGGTAGGGCATTTTTTATTTTGGGGGTCTTTGTTATTTTATTAGGGGGCTTAGAGTAGGTGTAATTAGTTTAAAATTGTTGTAATATTTTTCTTATGTTTGTAAATATTTTTTTATTTTTTGTAACTTAGTTCTTTTTTATGTTTTGTACTTTAGTTAGTTTATTTCATTGTAGTTATTTGTAGGAATTGTATTTAATTTATTTATTGATAGTGTAGTGTTAGGTTTAATTGTAGGTAATTGTAGGTATTTTATTTAATTAATTTAATGATAGTATAGTGTTAGGTTTAATTGTAACTTAGGTTAGGATTTATTTTACAGGTAATTTTGTAATTATTTTAACTAGGTAGCTATTAAATAGTTCTTAACTATTTAATAGCTATTGTACCTGGTTAAAATAATTACAAAGTTGCCTGTCAAATAAATATTAATAATAAAATAGCTACAATGTAATTATAATTTATATTGTAGCTATATTAGGATTTATTTTACAGGTAAGTATTTATCTTTAAATAGGAATAATTTATTTAATAAGAGTTAATTAATTTCGTTAGATTAAAATTATATTTAATTTAGGGGGGTGTTAGTGTTAGGGATAGACTTAGCTTTAGGGGTTAATACATTTATTAGAATAGCGGTGAGCTCCGGTCGGCAGATTAGGGGTTAATAAGTGTAGGCAGGTGGAGGCGAAGTTGTGGGGGGCAGATTAGGGGTTAATAAATATAATATAGGGGTCGGCGGTGTTAGGGGCAGCAGATTAGGGGTACATAAGGATAACGTAGGTGGCGGCGCTTTGCGGTCGGCAGATTAGGGGTTAATAAGTGTAGGTAGGTGGAGGCGACGTTGTGGGGGGCAGGTTAGGGGTTAATAAATATAATACAGGGGTCGGCGGTGTTAGGGGCAGCAGATTAGGGGTACATAAGGATAACGTAGGTGGCGGTCGGCAGATTAGAGGTTAAAAAAATTTAATCGAGTGGCGGCGATGTGGGGGGACCTCGGTTTAGGGGTACATAGGTAGTTTATGGGTGTTAGTGTACTTTAGAGCACAGTAGTTAAGAGCTTTATAAACCGGCGTTAGCCCAGAAAGCTCTTAACTACTGACTTTTTTCCTGCGGCTGGAGTTTTGTCGTTAGATGTCTAACGCTCACTTCAGCCACGACTCTAAATACCGGAGTTAGAAAGATCCCATTGAAAAGATAGGATACGCAATTTACGTAAGGGGATCTGCGGTATG
Source organism: Bombina bombina (assembly GCF_027579735.1). Taxonomy (NCBI): domain Eukaryota; kingdom Metazoa; phylum Chordata; class Amphibia; order Anura; family Bombinatoridae; genus Bombina; species Bombina bombina. The sequence goes on from NC_069503.1 coordinate 638,811,284, forward strand.
GAAAAGTCGCGGCTGAAAAGTGAGCGTTAGACCCTATTTTGAGTGACTCCAAATACCGGAGTTAGCCTAAAACCAGCGTTAGGAGCCTCTAACGCTGGTTTTCACGGCTAACGCCAAACTCCAAATCTAGGCCTTAGTTTTTTGGAATATTCGTTGCCCGTGCTGTTTAGTATTTGTTTTGAACAAAACGAATACTGAATATTCATGAAGTATTTACATTAGTTTTCGTTAAACAAATGTCAATGTGAAAAAGTTTACTCGTAGCTTTAAATACTTACCTTTAGCGAGCTGGAGAGTCACGCTAATCCCGACCCTTCTTCACAGCGCCCCTGGCCACGCTAATAGGATGCTTAGAGCTAGCTGAACCTCCTATTAGCCCTGGGCTCTGTGAAGAAGGGTTGGAATTAGCGCAGCTCCCCAGTGCACTATAGGTAAGTGTAGCACTCTGTGGAGCCGTGCTAATCCCAACCCTTCTTCACAGAGCCCAGGGTCATGCTAATTATAGGTTTAGCTCACTCTAAGCCTCCTATTTGCAATGGCCCAGGGTTCTGTAAGAAAGAGTTGGATTAGCGCAGCTCTGCATTGCACTATAGGTAAGTATTTTTAACCCCTCAGGTAAATTAAACAAATTAATACTAATGAATTTTATCAGTATTTTATTTTATTTTTTTAAATTTCGTGGGGCCTTTGTTCAGATATTCGTTTCATGAAAATTAATATCCATGTTTCATTATTTATATCTTTTTTTTTTAAGACATATCACCATAAGGATATAAAGTAGCGCTCGGCTAATTAGTTTTACCTGCACTTGAAATAACATGATGACACAATTATGAATAAAGTTTGTGCTGAAAACAGTGCGCGGACAGTTATGTATTTTGGCATCTCTGACAAGTTAAGCTTATTGCTAAACAAAAAGAAAACTGTCCTCTGTTCTGTAGTTCACACCTCTGAGTTACACACCTCTGAGTTACACACCTCTGAGTTACACACCTCTGAGTTACACACCTCTGAGTTACACACCTCTGAGTGTGCTTTCCCTTCACTGCTAGTCACTGCACGGCTGAGGTCTGTGTGGAATCTAGCACTTTGCACTGCAGAGCCCTGTGTGGAGGGGCTTTCCACAGAGCCAGCAAGATGAAATCTCCTAACCGCCTCCTTGATTAGGTTTCCTGACAGCACAAGCTACTGCAGAAGCTGGGACCCGTGCAGAGGTTTTGGTGGTGGTATCTGACAGCTGCCCTTGGGGTACACACTGGGTACGGCGTGCCCCCCTCACATGGAGAAGAAGGACTCCTAAATTGGCAGTGCATATTTACTATCAGCTAGATTACGAGTTTAGCGTTATGAGTCAAATAGCAGCGTTGTGGCCCATAGCGCATAATTTTCCCTAATGCAGCCATTACAAGTCTTGTCGGTATAGGTGTACCGCAAGCCTTTTAGCCTATAACACAACGTCATTACAGCACTCTTAAAAATGACTTTTTTTAATGGGATTCCCATAGAGCTGGTATTACGAGTTTTGCGTTCTGGCTAAAAAAACGGCATTACAGCCTAAAACGACAAGATCCGTAATGCCATCTAAAGTCACTACAAATCTGTAACATAAAACTCATAACTAAAGTGTTTAAAAGTACACTAACACCGATAAACTCCTATTAACCCCTAAACCGAGGCCCTCCTGCATCGCAAACACTATAATAAATTTATTAACCCCTAATCTGCCGCTCCCGACATCACCGCCACTAATAAAATGTATTAACCCCTATTCCGCTGCTCCCCGACATCGTCACCACTATGCTAAAGTTATTAACCCCTAAACTGCCGCCCTCCCGCATCACAAACACTATTGAAATATTATTAAGCCCTAATCCACCCACATCGCTCCCACTATACTAAAGTTATTAAGCCCTACACCGCCGCCACTATAATAAACCTATTAACCCCTAAACTACAAGCCCCCCCACAATAAAATATACTAAATTAAACTATTAACCCCTAAACCAATAGCCCCCCGCTTCGAAATAAACTAAATTAAACTAGTAACCCCTAAACCTAAACCCCTAACTTTATATTAAATTTACAATTTCCCTAGCTTAAATTAAACTAAAACTTACCTGTCAAATTAAAAAAACTAAGTTTAAACTAACAATTAAACTAATATAATTATTAAACTAAAATTAAACTAACTACCAATTAAATGAACTAAACTACACATTAAAAAAATCCTAACACTACTCTAAAAATTAGTAAGTATCTAATTACAAAAACAAAAAAATATTAAGTTACAAAAAATAACAAACACTAAATTATGGAAAATAACAAACAAAATTATCCAAAATAAAAAAGAATTACACCTAATCTAATAGCCCTATCAAAAAAAAAAAAAAAGAAGCTCACCCAAAATAAAAAAACCTAGCCTACAATAAACTACCAATGGCCTTAAAAGGGCCTTTTGTGGGGCATTGCCCCAAAGATATCAGCTCTTTTACCTGTAAAACAACACAAAGACCGTCTCAACAGTAAAACCCACCACCCAACCAACCCCCCAAAATAAAAAACCTAATTCTAAAAAAAACTAAGCTACCCATTGCCCTGAAAAGGGCATTTGTATGGGCATTTCCCTTAAAAGGGCATTTAACTCTTTTATGGCCCAAACCCTAAACTAAAAAAAAAAAACATCCAAAAAACTCTTAAAAGCCTAACACTAACCCCAGACGATCCACTTACAGTTTTTGAAGTCCCGCTTGAATGATCTTCATCCTGACGTTGAAGTCCTCATCCAGGAGACGAGAAGTTTTCATCCAGGCGGCCTCTTCAATCTTCATCCAGGCGGCCTCTTCAATCTTCATCCCGGCATTGAAGTCCTCATCCAAGCGGTGAGAAGTCTTCATCCAGGCGGCCTTTTCATTCTTCATCCAGGCGGCATCTTCTATCTTGATCCCAGCGGCGCGGAGCCGGTCCATCCTGAAGACATCCAGCGCAGAGCATCCTCTTCATACGGTCATCGTCGTACACTGAATCTTCAATGCAAGGGAGCGCGATTCAAGATAGCGTCCCTTGCATTCCTATTGGCTGAAAAAATTGAATTAGCCAATAGGAATTAGAGCTGCTAAAATCCTATTGGCTGTTCAAATTAGCCAATAGGATTTGAGCAGCTCTCATTCTATTGGCTAATTCGAATCAGCCAATTGAATGAGAGCTGCTTAAATACTTTTGGCTGATTTTGAATCAGCCAATAGGAATTAGAGCTGCTAAAATCCTATTGGCTGTTCAAATCAGTCAATAGGATTTGAGCAGCTCTCATTCTATTGCCTAATTCGAATCAGCCAATTGAATGAGAGCTGCTTAAATCCTTTTGGCTGATTTGAACAGCCATTAGGATATTAGCAGCTCTAATTCCTATTGGCTGATTTTTTAGTTTAGGGTTTGGGCAGTAAAAGAGCTAAATGCCCTTTTAAGGGCAATGCCCATACAAATGCCCTTTATTAGATTAGGTGTAATACTTTTTGATAATTTTTTTTTTTTTTTGTAATTTAGTGGGGGGTTTTTAATTTTAGGTTTTAGTGTAAGACAGCTTAGGTTTTATTTCACAGGTAAGTTTGTATTTATTTTAACTAGGTAGTTAGTAAATAGTTAATAACTATTTCCTAACTAGTCTACCTAGTTAAAATAAATACAAACTTACCTGTGAATTAAAAATAAAACCTAAGCTAGCTACAATATATAACTATTAGTTATATTGTAGCCAGCTTAGGTTTTATTTCACAGGTAAGTATGTATTTAGTTTTAAATAGGTATTATTTAGTTAATATTTGTAACTTTAGTTTAGCTCTAGTTTAATTATGTTAAAGTTAGGCTTAGGGGTTAATAACCTTATTTAGTTGCGGCAATGTCGGGAAGGGGCGGAATGGGGGTTAATAACTTTAATATAGTGGCGGCGATGTTGGTGTGCGGCGGAATAGGGGTTAATAAATTTAGTACAATGGCGGCGACATTTTGAGCGGCAGATTAGGGGTTAATAGATTTATTTAGGTGGCGGCGATGTCGGTGGGGGGCAGATTAGGGGTTAATAACATTATGTAGATGTCGGCAATGTCGGGGGCAGCAGATTAAGGGTGTTTAGACGTGGGGTTTATGTTAGGGTGTTAGGTTTAAACTTTAGTTTTCTTTAGGTGTTTTTCTGACACCTTCTCCCCATTGATGTCTATGGGGAAAGCGTGCACTAGCACGTCAAACACAGCGCTTGTTTTTGGTGTGGTATGGAGCTCAACACAACCATATCGCCCGCACAAGTCGGGTTTTTAAAAACTTGTAATGGCTGCACTGTAGGGGGTTAAATAACGCAACTTTTGTTGTGTTCTTTACTTTCCCTATAGCGCCGCTCAAAACTCGTAACCTAGCCGTATGAGAGCAGTCAGAATTGCGGTGACGTCAATGGAGGAATGGATGGTTGTATAGAAACTATTATTATGGGAATAGATAGGTCATGGAAGAAACAGTCTGTTTAGAAAAAATATAACTGCAAAATGAAAGTAAAATTCTCACATTAGCCAGCACTCACATATATAACTTCTGTAGGTCGTTGATTTAAAAATTATTTGTATTTGTAGTAAACTATCCCTTTAAAGAAAGTAATGATGTGCCTTTACAATATGGTTGCAGGGTTTTCAAGATGGCCACTAGAGTGTTGTAGCACAGAAAAACTTGCCAACATATTTGTACAGGAAGGCTGTGTATATCCTCTGGCACAGACTAACCAAGGAGAAAAGAAGACTCACAGTCACAGAAAAGCAAGTCCTCTTTGTCCTTTGTGGCTACTGGCTTACGGCTAGATTTAGAGTTTTGTCGGTAACGACCCGCGTAGCTAACGCTGGCTTTTTTCCCCCCGCACCTTTTAAATACCGCTGGTATTAAGAGTTCACAGAAGGACTGCGTTAGGCTCCAAAAAGGGAGCGTACAGCAAAATTTACCGCCACTGCAACTCTCAATACCAGCGGTGCTTACGGACGCGGCCAGCTTCAAAAACGTGCTCGTGCACGATTCCCCCATATGAAACAATGGGGCAGTTTGAGCTGAAAAAAACCTAACACCTGCAAAAAAGCAGTGTTCAGCTCTTAACGCAGCCCCATTGTTTCCTATGGGGAAACACTTCCTAAGTCTGCACCTAACAACCTAACATGTACCCCGAGTCTAAACACCCCTAACCTTACACTTATTAACCCCTAATCTGCCGCTCCCGCTAACGCTGACCCCTGCATATTATTTTTAACCCCTAATCTGCCGCTCCGTACACCGCTGCAACCTACATTATACCTATGTACCCCTAATCTACTGCCCCTAACACCGCCGACCCCTATATTATATTTATTAATCCCTAATCTGCCCCCACAACGTCGCCGCCAGCTACCTACAATAATTAACCCCTAATCTGCCGACCGGACCTCACCCCTACTATAATAAATGTATTAACCCCTAATCCGCCTCACTAACCCTATAATAAATAGTATTAACCCCTAATCTGCCCTCCCTAACATCGCTGACACCTAACTTCAAGTATTAACCCCTAATCTGCCGACCGGACCTCACCGCTACTCTAATAAATGTATTAACCCTTAAAGCTTAGTCTAACCCTAACACTAACACCCCCCTAAATTAAATATAATTTAAATCTAACTAAATAAATTAACTCTTATTAAATAAATTATTCCTATTTAAAGCTAAATACTTACCTGTAAAATAAACCCAAATATAGCTACAATATAAATTATAATTATATTGTAGCTATTTTAGGAATAATATTTATTTTACAGGCAACTTTGTAATTATTTTAACTAGGTACAATAGCTATTAAATAGTTAATAACTATTTAATAGCTACCTAGTTAAAATAATTACAAAATTACCTGTAAAATAAATCCTAACCTAAGTTACAATTAAACCTAACACTACACTATCAATAAATTAATTAAATAAAATACCTACAATTAAATCTAACACTACACTATCAATAAATGAATTACCTGAAATACCTACAAATAAATACAAATAAATAAACTAACTAAAGTACAAAAAATAAAAAAAGCTAAGTTACAAAAAATAAAAAAATTAATTACAAACATAATAAAAATATTACAACAATTTTAAGCTAATTACACCTACTCTAAGCCCCCTAATAAAATAACAAAGCCCCCCAAAATAAAAAAATGCCCTACCCTATTCTAAAATTAAAATAGAAAAGCTCTTTTACCTTACCAGCCCTTAAAAGGGCCTTTTGCGGGGCATGCCCCAAAGAATTCAGCACTTTTGCCTGTAAAAATAAACACAAACCCCCCCCCTACATTACAACCCACATACCCCTAATCTAACCCACACCCCCCTTAAATAAACCTAACACTAAGCCCCTGAAGATCTTCCTACCTTGTCTTCACCACACTGGGTATCAGTGATCCGTCCAGGCTCCAAAATCTTCATCCAAGCCCAAGTGGGGGCTGGAGATCCATCATCCTGGCTGAAGTCTTCTATCAAGCGGCAAGAAGAAGTCCAGAAGAGGCTCCAAAGTCTTCATCCTATCCGGGCAGAAGAGGAGATCCGGACCGGCAACCATCTTCATCCAAGCGGCATCTTCTATCTTCATCCGATGACAAGCGGCTCCATCTTGAAGACCTCCGGCGCGGATCCATCCTCTTCTTCCGACGTCCTAAGTCCGAATGAAGGTTCCTTTAAATGACGTTATCCAAGATGGCGTCCCTCAAATTCCGATTGGCTGATAGGATTCTATCAGCCAATCGGAATTAAGGTAGGAAAAATCTGATTGGCTGATGGAATCAGCCAATCAGATTCAAGTTCAATCCGATTGGCTGATCCAATCAGCCAATCAGATTGAGCTCGCATTCTATTGGCTGATTGGAACAGCCAATAGAATGCGAGCTCAATCTGATTGGCTGATTCAATCAGCCAATCAGATTTTCCCTACCTTAATTCCGATTGGCTGATCAGCCAATTGGAATTCGAGGGACGCCATCTTGGATGACGTCATTTAAAGGAACCTTCATTCGGACTTAGGACGTCGGAAGAAGAGGATGGATCCGCGCCGGAGGTCTTCAAGATGGAGCCGCTCGTCATCGGATGAAGATAGAAGATGCCGCTTGGATGAAGATGGTTGCCGGTCCGGATCTCCTCTTCTGCCCGGATAGGATGAAGACTTTGGAGCCTCTTCTGAACTTCTTCTTGCCGCTTGATAGAAGACTTCAGCCGGATGATGGATCTCCAGCCCCCGCTTGGGCTTGGATGAAGATTTCGGAGCCTGGACGGATCGCTGATACCCGGTGTGGTGAAGATAAGGTAGGAAGATCTTCAGGGGCTTAGTGTTAGGTTTATTTAAGGGGGGTTTGGGTTAGATTAGGGGTATGTGGGTGGTGGGTTGTAATGTTGGGGGGGGGGGTTATTGTGTTTATTTTTACAGGCAAAAGAGCTGAATTCTTTGGGGCATGCCCCACAAAAGGCCCTTTTAAGGGCTGGTAAGGTAAAAGAGCTTTTCTATTTTAATTTTAGAATAGGGTAGGGCATTTTTTTTATTTTCGGGGGCTTTGTTATTTTATTAGGGGGCTTAGAGTAGGTGTAATTAGCTTAAAATTGTTGTAATATTTTTATTATGTTTGTAATTAATTTTTTTATTTTTTGTAACTTAGCTTTTTTTATTTTTTGTACTTTAGTTAGTTTATTTATTTGTATTTATTTGTAGGTATTTCGTGTAATTAATTTATTGATAGTGTAGTGTTAGGTTTAATTGTAACTTAGGTTAGGATTTATTTTACAGGTAATTTTGTAATTATTTTAACTAGGTAGCTATTAAATAGTTATTAACTATTTAATAGCTATTGTACCTAGTTAAAATAAATACAAAGTTGCCTGTAAAATAAATATAAATCCTAAAATAGCTATAATATAATTATAATTTATATTGTAGCTATATTAGGGTTTATTTTACAGGTAAGTATTTAGCTTTAAATAGGATTAATTTATTTAATAAGAAATAATTTATTTCGTTAGATAAAAATTATATTTAATTTAGGGGGGTGTTAGGGTTAGGGTTAGACTTAGCTTTAGGGGTTAATACATTTATTATAGTAGCGGTGAGGTCCGTTCGGCAGATTAGGGGTTAATACTTGAAGTTAGGTGTTGGCGATGTTAGGGAGGGCAGATTAGGGGTTAATACTGTTTATTATAGGTTTATTGAGGCGGGAGTGAGGCGGATTAGGGGTTAATACATTTATTATAGTAGCGGTGAGGTCCGGTTGGCAGATTAGGGGTTAATAAGTGTAGGTAGGTAGTGGTGACGTTGGGGGGGGCAGATTAGGGGGTAATAAATATAATGTAGGTGTTAGGGGCAGCATATTAGGGGTACATAGGGATAACGTAGGTTGCGGCGGTGTGGGGTCGGCAGATTAGGGGTTAAAAAAATTAAATAGAGTGGCGGCGATGTGGGGGGGCCTCGGTTTAGGGGTACATAGGTAGTTTATGGGTGTTAGTGTACTTTAGAGCACAGTAGTTAATAAACTGGCGTTAGCCCATAAAGCTCTTAACTCCTGGCTTTTTTCTGTGGCTGGAATTTTGTCGGTAGATTTCTAACGCTCACTTCAGCCTAGACTCTAAATACCGGCGTTAGAAAGATCCCATTGAAAAGATAGGATACGCAAATGGCGTAGGGGGGTCTGCGGTATGGAAAAGTCGCGGCTGCAAAGTGAGAGTTAGACCCTTACCTACAAGACTCTAAAATACCAGCGGTAGCCCAAAACCAGCGTTAGGAGCCTCTAACGCTGGTTTTGACAGCTAACGCCAAACTCTAAATCTAGCCGTTAGCTTCTGCTCTTTGTAAGCAACCATAAAGGGGACAGCTGAAATGGGGGGGGCCACCACAGCCTTTGCCTTGGAGCCCAGTCAATTCTAGTTATACCCCTGTCTCTAGCACAGTGGTGTGAAAATGGCTCAGCAGCAAAAGGGTTAAGGGCAGATATGTTGCATGGTTAGTATTGTGAAATTTGCAGTCTACACTTCTATTTCTCAACATTGAAAAACAACCTAAAGAGGGAAAAATAAATAATAAAGGTGTATTGCAGAGTTTTTTTTTTACTACACATAATATCACATCTCAAATAGTTAAATGTCTTTATATCTGGGTTAAGCAAATACATAGATAAGTTAATGAATTGCAGCATGTCCTTTTGCATCATAATGTCCCTTTAATTGTCAGAGAACTTTTAGCATTGCAATGATCAATTATTAACCAGGTCCTCTGCTTTCCAACATTTGACTTTGTGATTCCTGTAGCAGGTTAAAAATAAACTGAATGAAGTCTATCCAATTCATAGATGGAATACTAATGTGTCTTAGCTTCCAGTTCTATCTAAGCAAATGAAGGAAACAGCTATTGGAAAAAAAAAATGCAACTGATATCTCCAGACAATATAACCCCAATGCTGGCATGTGTAGTGCCTACTACTCTGCAATACACTTTACTAAAAGGTCAGACTGGTGCCAGCAAGCTTTAATTATCTGTGCAGTAATATCTAGGTCTTTATATACCAGCTTGGGTGTTGCTGCCAAAACAGGTTCCCCTGACATTGAAGGAATTTGCCCCATGGCATGACGATTTATCTCTTCTTTACTAGGACAGAGCGTTCCTCTTCCCATTAAGCGCAGCTTTGTGATTACAGTGACTCAGGAAATAAACTTGCATGGTTTATGTATTTATTGTAGAGACAATGTATTAAAGCAAATTATAACTAGCAGTGCATTACACATATGGGGGCCTAGTTATCAAGCCGTCAACCTCAAATACGCAGCGTATTTGTGGCGAGGCTGATTCGCCTTAGTTATCAAGCCCTAGAGACCGGAAAAAGTAGAATTTTGTGACGTAAACTTCGATCCGCCGGACTCAGTCCGACACAGATCGATTCTTACGTCACTACAGATGTTCCGCAGATGTTGCGGCACAATCTGACTACTTTTGCTAGTTATCAAAAAACTAGCAGGTACGTTCGGCACTTTTCCGGCCCAGCGTACCTGGTTTTCAAACCGCCACCCTGGAGGCGGCGGATCCCATAGGAATCAATGGGAGTCTGACCATAGCGAAAGTACAAGTTCGCTGCTGCCCGATATCCCATTAATTCCTATGGGAGATGTCTGCACCTAACACCCTAACATGTACCCCGAGTCTAAACACCACTAATCTGCCTCCCTACACCGCCGCAACTAAATAAAGTTATTACCCCCTAAACCGCCGCTCCCGGAGCCCACCGCAAGCTATTCTATACATATTAACCCCTAAACCGCCCCTCCCGGAGCCCACCGCAAGCTACTCTATACATATTAACCCCTAAACCGCCGCTTCCGGAGCCCACCGCAACCTATATTAAATGTATTAACCCCTAATCTGCCCCCCCTACACCGTCGCCACCTATAATACATTTATTAACCCCTATCCTGCCCCCCACTACACCGCCGCCACTGTAATAAAATTATTAACCCCTAAACCTAAGTCTAACACTAACCCTAACACCCCCTAACTTAAATATTAATTAAATAAATCTAAATAATATTTCTATTATGAACTAAATTAATCCTATTAAAAACTAAATACTTACCTGTAAAATAAACCCTAAGATAGCTACAATATAAATAATAATTATATTGTATCTATCTTAGGATTTATTTTTATTTTACAGGCAACTTTCAATTTATTTTAACTAGGTACAATAGCTATTAAATAGTTATTAACTATTTAATAGCTTACCTAGCTAAAATAAAGAGAAATTTACCTGTAAAATAAAAACTAACCTAGGTTACAATTACACCTAACACTACACTACATTGTAGCTATTTTAGGAATTATATTTATTTTACAGGTAACTTTGTATTTATTTTAGCTAGTTAGAATAGTTATTAAATAGTTATTAACTATTTAATAACTACCTAACTAAAAGAAATACAAAATCACCTGTAAAATAAATCCTAACCTAAGTTACAATTAAACCTAACACTACACTATCATTAAATAAATTAAATAAATTAACTACAAATAACTACAATTAAATACAATTACATAAACTAACTAAAGTACAAAAAAAAGCTAAGTTACAAAAAATAAAAAAAAATAGGTTACAAACATTTTAAAAATATTACAACAATTTTAAGCTACTTACACCTAATCTAAGCCCCCTAATAAAATAACAAACCCCCCCAAAATAAAAAAATGCCCTACCGTATTCTAAATTAAAAAAGTTCAAAGCTCTTTTACCTTACCAGCCCTTAAAACAGCCAATAGAATACGAGCTCAATCTGATTGGCTGATTGGATCAGCCAATCGGATTGAACTTGAATCTGATTGGCTGATTCAATCAGCCAATCAGATTTTTCCTACCTTAATTCAGATTGGCTGATAGAATCCTATCAGCCAATCGGAATTGAAGGGACGCCATCTTGGATGACGTCCCTTAAAGGAGCCTTCATTCGTCGGTAGTCCGTCGGTAAAGAAGGATGTTCCGCGTCGGCGGGATGAAGATTCAAGACCCCGCTTGGAAGATGACATCGCCCGGATAGAAGACTTCTTCAGTGCCTCTTGGAAGATGACATTGCCCGGATGGAAGACTTTTTCAGCGCCGCTTGGAGGATCACTTCATCGGATGGAAGATTTCTTCAGCGCCGCTTGGAGGATAACTTCTGCCGGTCCGGGTCTCCTCTTCGGTTCCATCGCTGCTCGGCTGAGTGAAGACGACTCAAGGTAGGATGATCTTCAGGGGATTAGTGTTAGGTTATTTTAAGGGGGTTTGGGTTAGATTAGGGGTATGTGGGTGGTGGGTTTTAATGTTGGGGGGGGTTTGTATTTTTCTTTTACAGGCAAAACAGCTGAATTCTTTGGGGCATGCCCCACAAATGGCCCTTTTAAGGGCTGGTAAGGTAAAAGAGCTTTGAACTTTTTTAATTTAGAATAGGGTAGGGCATTTTTTTATTTTGGGGGGGTTTGTTATTTTATTAGGGGGCTTAGATTAGGTGTAAGTAGCGTAAAATTGTTGTAATATTTTTAAAATGTTTGTAACCTATTTTTTTTATTTTTTGTAACTTAGCTTTTTTTATTTTTTGTACTTTAGTTAGTTTATGTAATTGTATTTAATTGTAGTTATTTGTAGGTAATTTATTTAATTAATTTAATGATAGTGTAGTGTTAGGCTTAATTGTAACTTAGGTTAGGATTTATTTTACAGGTAATTTTGTATTTATTTTAGCTAGGTAGTTATTAAATAGCTAATAACTATTTAATAACTATTCTAACTAGCTAAAATAAATACAAAGTTACCTGTAAAATAAAAATAAATCCTAAGATAGCTACAATATAATTATTATTTATATTGTAGCTATATTAGGGTTTATTTTAAAGGTAAGTATTTAGTTTTAAATAGGAATAATTTATTAAAGTATAGTGTAGTGTTAGGTGTAATTGTAACTTAGGTTAGTTTTTATTTTACAGGTTAATTTCTCTTTATTTTAGCTAGGTAAGCTATTAAATAGTTAATAACTATTTAATAGCTATTGTACCTAGTTAAAATAAATTGAAATTTGCCTGTAAAATAAAAATAAATCCTAAGATAGCTACAATATAATTATTATTTATATTGTAGCTATATTAGGGTTTATTTTAAAGGTATTTAGTTTTAAATAGGATTAATTTAGTTCATAATAGAAATATTATTTAGATTTATTTAATTAATATTTAAGTTAGGGGGTGTTAGGGTTAGTGTTAGACTTAGGTTTAGGGGTTAATAAATTTATTACAGTGGCGGCGGTGTAGTGGGGGGCAGGATAGGGGTTAATAAATTTATTATAGGTGACGACGGTGTAGGGGGGGCAGGATAGGGGTTAATACGTATAATGTAGGTGGCAGCGGTGTCCGGGAGCGGCGGTTTAGGGGTTAATACATTTATCAGAGTTGCGGCAGGGTCTAGGAGCGGCGGTTTAGGGGTTAATACATTTATCAGAGTTGCGGCAGGGTCTAGGAGCGGTGGTTTAGGGGTTAATACATTTATAAGAGTTGCGGCAGGGTCTAGGAGCGGCGGTTTAGGGGTTAATACATTTATAAGAGTTGCAGCAGGGTCTAGGAGCGGCGGTTTAGGGGTTAATAACTTTATTGAGTTGCGGGGGGCTCCAGGGGCGCCGGTATAGGGGGTAGAACAGTGTAGTTAGTGTGGGTGCTTAGTGACAGGCTAGCAATAAAGCTGGGAAAAAGCCAAAGAGCAGCGAGATCGGATGAGTGATAACTCTCACAGTCCGCTGCTCATCACCCCATACTTGGTGCGCGGCTTTTTGACAGCTTTATTTGATAACTTAGGCGAAAATTTTCAGGTCCGCGGCGGCGATGTGAGGCGAGCTTGGGCGGGCGTATTGGGCCGGCAAAGGCAGGAAAGTTGACACGTTGATAACTATCCCCCTATAAGTTCAAATGCAGAATATGCAGGTAAGAAGAATATTTTGTCAGGCTAAACAATAGCTTTTGACTTCAGTTTGAGTAATATTATAATATTGTTTAAATACAGTCACACAACATCAGAAACTGCAAGACCAGATGGGGATGGCAGAGGGACAACTAGTTCTGACCAATAACCAACTTCCACCAAACAAACCCTTAAAGGGAACAACAAGGAGGTGCCACATCAACCAATAACCAAGTAGCAAGAAATTAGTTCAGATGTGTCCATTTTAAGTGTATAATGGGGACCAAAAATGAACCCAGATAGTAAATCCATCTATTTTAAGCATGTGCATGTATAATGACACAGGATGAAATTCCTGTCAAAATTATGGTGGGCTACAAACAAGGAAAATAAGACGAAAGCCGGAAACAAGATGCCAGTGCAAGAGATGGTTTATTCAAGTGGTGAACAGTAGGTCATAAAAGCTCCTACTATCTGACGCGTTTTGCGCATAGGCACATGCACTTCATCAGATTGATTAGTGTGACTGGTTAATCTCTGTGTAGGATGTAAAAACTTTGCAGGCAGGGGCGGAGTTAACCGCCATTCAGAGCAGACGTCTGTGTGAGGAGCTCCGGGAGAAAAACAAGTTTATTAATCTTTTTTGGATGACACATCTTGCTATTAGTGACAGAGTTGGAGATGCATATTCCCAACGAAGATCTCAAGAAGAGGCCAGACCTGTTTGAGAGCAGATTTAGCCCAATTTATAATCTCCTTATAGTCGAAGTGAACACTGACTTACATGGACATTTAATATGTCAGCTGGGCCTCTTCACCTCCGGAGGGCCGGGGATCCGCTTCGGAGGCTAAGTTACTTGTTCACGGCACTTCTACTGCTCTCACTTCGACCCTGCCCTGCCCTGTCTAGCCCACAACTGAACTCTTGCGCTAACAACCCTGCACCAGAAGGGGGACTTTGGACCAATTGCGATCTTAACTGTCACCTCCCTATACCCACCTACGCTTGCTGTTACTGCTCTGGATGGTCAGGGCTCCGTTCCGGAGCAGCTGAAAGCATCACAGGCATGTTTTGGATTTGGTGCCAAGTTAGGATCAGGAGCTGACTTGTCGAGTCTCCCACAGGGGCTAGACTAACGCACTATATGTGTCACAGGCATACATAATCTTGCCACACTATTACCCACACCAGGCACATCAGGCCACAGCCTGAATTTTTTCTGGGGGCCAAACTGAGAGTTTTCAATACAGGGGCTCTAGTGGCCCTAAACTTCCTGCCTGTCACCCTACAATTAATTGCCAGGTCCCTCCACCTACCTACCAAGCAAGACGACACATATAACAGCCTTGACATCCTATAAAGTGAAACGCAGATGGAACTGGCCTCACTCTCAACAAACCCCCTAGACCTGATTGTCATCTCTCCAGTCTCACAGTGCAGGGTGACATCAGGACTCCATATCCCTTACTTACTAAGTTTTATTGTTACTGAAGGCACTTGAGTTGGATATAAGACTACTACCTGAATCCTCTAGCTTCAAAACTGACTTTGGTCTGGAATAGTCGCTATCTGCACTTAAAATAAATTGATTGAGAGGTGTTTCCTAGGAGCACTAACACTTACTGTGCAAAGAACAAAAGGTGCCTTTGTCAACCCTGGCCTAGGGAGATGCAACATATTGTTTATTTGCATGTAAATTGTGTTAACTGCCTTTACTAGTTGCAGGTTTAAGAGAGAGTGTCAAAACATAACATTATTGGTCCTCAGCGTGTTAATTTCTAGCTTTGTTAGAACAGGAAGCCTTTCTATGAGAGTTTTGCTTCTGCTTAGAATATATATATTTTTTTTTAGAAAGCATATTTGTTATTTCACTTGTTGCTCCATAGTTTGTAAGTCTCTGCGACCACACACCCGCCTCGCCCCTTCCGACCTGGCTTTCCAGGTTGGTCTCCACCATTTCCCCTTTCCCCTTCCTTTGGTCGTATCACCCTTTTCCCTGAGGCGGGGGTGCTGAGTCCTTGGGCAGACGCATGACACTTTGCGAGCTAATCGCACAGAGCCGCGATATTGTTTACTTGTATTCAAGCTATGTTAATTGTCCTTATCACACAGATGGTAAATTTACGAGCATGGCCAGAATGTAGAGGTGTCTAGGATAACCTGCTATTCAGCCCCGCTCTAAGAGGTACTTTAGTAGTGTCTGATTTGTAACTGCTTTATATGATATAACTTCCTTTCTTTCCTCAGTGGTGGGTATTGCATGCATAATTACAGAGATACAGTCCCCTCAGATTTTGAGTCTCCTGGGGTTCAGCTGTATTTAAAAATGGCTCATTCTGCTAGAAAGAACCTCAAATCTAACCCTAAGTCTAAGAAAACGGTCTATGACAACTTCACACAGTCAGTAAAAGACCCAAGCATGGAGGCGCGCAGAGAATTAAGCGATCCTGACTCCCAGGACGAGGAGTCCCAATCTAGCATGCATTCTACTACCTCAACACAACACTTTATTACAGAAACCACACCTAAAAAAATGTTGGCCATGCAGACCTGATCCATAACCCAGGAGATACAACATAGTGCTGCTGAACTGAAGAAGGAGATCTCTGAAATTGGCGAAAGGGTGGATGCGCTAGAGCGTAAACAGGATGACATAGTGGTGGATCAATCTAACTTGCTCTCGTATTCAGAAAATTTGGCAGACCAAATCTCACAATTGGAGTTTAAATTGGCGGATGTTGAAGACAGGTCCAGGCGCAACAATATAAGGTTTAGGGGGATACCAGAGTCGGTATTGCAAGGGGACCTTCTCGAGTATCTACAGGCTCTGTTCAATGAGCTGGTGGGCTCCCCAGCGGACCTAATCAGTACAATTGAAAGAGCTCATAGGGCCCTCCGTTTCAGGATGGTGGCTCCAGATAAGCCACGAGACGTCATTGCTTGCTTCCACAGCTTAATCTACAAGGACAGATTAATGCAAGCTGCATTTAAGAAGCCTTCCCTCAGCGAAAGATTTAAAGATGTTCAGCTCCTCCCGGACCTCTCAGTCCATACCCTCCAACAACGCCGGCAGTTCCAACCTGTTACCGACATCCTGCGCAAAACCAATACGAGATACCGGTGGGGCTACCCCACTAGACTCCTAATCACCAAGGACAACCAAACTACCATGGCCACTACCCCCTCCCAGGGACTTTCTCTCTTGACATCTTGGGGACTATTACATGATCATCCACCCATACAAGGGCCTCCCAACCCCAAATTACGTGCTTCTGCATCAGAATCGTCTGTGAAAGATCAGAGAATTAAACGCCCTAAGATACACCAACCTCAGGATGTTAATAGACCCCAGGGGGGCGCTTCTTGACTAACTCGAATGGGACTTAAATCCTTAGTAAGCACCTCATGACCTTAGTAGCGACTCAACGCACACTAAAAGGCTATTGTTTCTTTTGGACTGTTTCCTGGCTTCCACCAGTAAATACCAGACACGTAGTATCTACAATGTTTATTATTCAATTTGAATTGTATAAATTGAAGACTACTGTTTATTTGTTATAGTTACATGTTTATATATAGAGCGGGGCTGGTGTTCTCGGCCCTTATTACTTCTGCTCTTTAGAACAGTGTTCTCCCCCCATACAGAAGCCCACTCTAGGGCTCTCTTGAGGTGGACTACTTCCACCACACTCACAGACACTTTACTAGTGTTTATATCACCCTACTCTATCTACCCCTACTTCTTACCCTCTTCCCTACACCCCACTCCCGTTAGATAGCTAGTATCCACTAATTAGGTCCTCATCGCACTCTAATACTGACGCATGCCTCCTGTACGCATCCTCACCCATAATGTTAGAGGCCTCAACTCCCCTCATAAGCGCAGCTTATTAACCCGGTCACTGAAACATCACAACCTACAGAAAACACACTGCCTAGTGAACGAGCCCCTTAGATTCTCCTCAAAGTCCTACACTCAAGTCGAATATGCCCCCTTTGTTAAGAAAGCAAGGGGAGTTGCAATATTACTTCACAAGCGCCTCGCATATGAATTAATCCAGGTCATCAAAGATCCCCAAGCAAGATATGTTATCTTGATCTGCAAATTGAATCATGTAGTCTATACCCTGGCCTCTGTTTATCTACCAAATGCCAATCAGCCGAAATGTCTTAAGCACCTCTTACACACGCTTGACCAGGTTAAACAAGGTAGAGTTCTCCTTGCCGGAGACTTCAATATGGTTTGGGACCACAGAGTCAACAGGAAGAACACTAGTGCAGATAAAACATACTCGACTGCTGAACCATTAGCTAATAGGTTTCGTAATCTAATGTCCTGCTCAGGATACTACGACATTTGGAGGGCCATCCACCCACAAGATAGGGACTACACACATTTCTCACACCCACAGAAACTATACACCAGAATTGACTATTTATTCTCCACAGCTGACTCACTCGACTTAGTCAAACAATCCTGGATCTCTTTATGTCCCTGGTCTGATCATGATCCCGTGTTGACCGATATCCACTCAGCAAATACCTCACACATCAGAGCTCAATGGCGTATGCCCCAACAAATCTTAGGAGATGTTCCATTTAGAGAGGAACTCCAAAGAGATATTACACACTTCTTACAAAAAGCTACTGTGAAAGCTACTTATAATTACCAAACAGGTACAACTTAGGAAACAGGCTGGACTAACCCTCTCACAACCCCACCTCAAACTCTGATCTTTAGAAACTCAAAACAGAAGCACCCCCTCTCCAGATCTAACCTGCCAAATCATAGCCACCAAGCATCACATCTCCTACATTGAGCTACGTAGAAATCAACTAAATTTAACTAAACTAAAGCAGTTATTTTACTATAAAAGTAATAAAGCGGACACCCTCCTAGCAAACAAAATTAGGAATAGGACAGGTATTTCACGTATACACAGCATACGCTCTGCACACTCCCTCCTTAAAATACCGTCACAAATAGGGGGCACATTTGCCAAATATTACTCAAACTTGTATGACATAAATAGCTCTGAGAAACCTCAAGCAACCCCCTTAGACAGTTTGCGCCTTTACCTAGACTCTCTAAAACTACCCACACTTACTACTGAGCAATGCTACTCCCTAAGCTACCCCTTTACCCTTTGGAAATCCAGAGGGTCATCAAAAACTCGAAGTCTTTCAAGTCGCCGGGCCCAGATGGTTTCCCAGTTCACTTCTACAAATTTTTTAGTGAGGAACTCTCCCCCCTACTGCTCCGATTTTATAAACTTGCTATAGAAGAAGGCTCCTTTAAAAAGGAATTTCTAGAAGCAACCATCGTGACTATTTTAAAACCGAATAAGGATCGCTCTGAGTGTGCTAGTTACAGACCAATCTCCGTTATTAACTCTGATATAAAGTTCTAATCTAAGTTATTGGCTAATCGGGTTGCAGGTCTTTTACCATCCCTTATCCATTTTGACCAAGTAGGGTTTATCCCGCAGAGAGAGGACCCAGATAATACTAGGAGGTTGCTTAATATTATTAGTCTCTCCTCCAAACTCAACAGGCCCCTATCGGTTATCTCTCTAGATGCCGAGAAGGCCTTTGATCGCGTAAGATGGCGTTTCCGGTTGCTAATGGTACTAGGCAGGGCTGCCCGCTGTCCCCCCTGCTGTTTGCATTAGCCATAGAACCTTTGGCGGAACAAATTAGAACAGACCCCCAAATAAAAGGAGTCACATTGTTTGGTACAGTGCACAAGATCGCTTTATTTGCCAACGATGTTACCCTTTTTACATCGGATCCTGCATATTCTATTCCTAGACTTATGGTCATCTTGGCCTCTTTTGGAGCCCATTCCTTTTATAAACTAAATCTGCTAAAAACAGAAATATACACGCAAGGTATACCTTGCGATCAACTGGCCTTCCTGAAATCCAGATTTGATTTCATCTGGACAGAGAAATCTATCTTACATCTGGGGATTAGGCTCTCCAGCAGCTTCCCCCAGATAATTAGAGACAGCTACATACCTGTTTTGTCTTGCTTCGCTCCATCAAGCGCAATTGGAACTTAACTCACGTCTCCTGGCTGGGTAGGATAGCTACAATAAAAATGTCTTTCCTGCCCAGACTTACCTACCTATTTCGATGCCTACCTATCAAGATCCCTAAACACATACTACTACAGTTCCAAAGCGAACTAACAAAATATATATGGCAAGGTAAACCCCCCAGAGTGGCACACAAACTACTTCAACTCCCTAAAACCTTGGGGGGTATTGCGTCCCCCTCTGTACCTCGGTATTATGAAGGTGCGATGCTCACTCATATTGCACAATAGGGAGTCAAATTTTCCCAGTCCAAATGGAGATCAATTGAGCAAGCTTCTCTGCCCCATAGTGTCCATCTTCGCGATCTAATATGGACCCCACCCCATTGTCGTAGAGAATTGAATCTGATTAACCCTGTGGTTAGCAAATGCCTAGATATGTGGGACAAGCTTCGGCATAACACACACATAGCCCCACACCCCTCTCCCATAACTTCTATGGCTGGTCTCCTTTCAGGATTATAGGATTCTCACCCACATACCACATAAGTGGGCTCAACTTGGAATCAATCAGATATCAGACCTTTGGTCCTCATCCCCCGATGGCTCCTTCAAAACTCTCACTCAGCATGCCCCTGGACCCTCAACCCATCCATACTTGCCCTTCGAATTCCATAGAATCAGAAGCTTCCTGCTAAGCTGGGGATTTAAGCCGGGCTTGGCCCGTTCGCTGACCCCCTGGGAGTCCGTGTGGGCTGGGGGGGACTGACTTAGCAGACCACAATCCCTACACTACTTGTTGCTCGCAGATTCCTCACCCTCTGAAACCCCGGCTCAACTACAGTGCTGGGAGTCCCTTCTGGACACTTCAGTATCCCCTCACACCTGGGAACGTACCCTAGAACTTACCCAGAAGGCTATTCACTGCAATACATTATACGAAACCTTTTACAAACTACTATCCCACTGGTATTATGTCCCCACGAGGCTGGCCAAGATGTTCCCGAGTACATCTTCTAACTGTTGGAGGAATTGTGGTTAGAAGGGCACCACAATGCATATTTGGTGGGAGTGCCCTAAGATACAGCCTTTATGGACCATAGGCTTCCAGACCCTGTCCAGTTTTGGAATACCCCTTCCCAAAACACCATACATGGCCCTACTACATTTAGGAGTACATACCTTACCGAAGCACCACTCATACATATCCATCTACCTTCTCACGACTATTAAAAATTCCATAGCTTGCGCATGGAAAAAGGAGACCCCCCATGCTGGACTAAAATTTGTAACATGATGGCCTACATCGATACTATGGAAAAGGACATATTCTTCAAACTCAACAATACAGACCTTTTTGAACTGGTTTGGGCCGACTGGAAAGACGTTCACGACACAGACTGGAGACCTAACGTTACGACTACTGACTGAACTCACTGGAGGATAGGGATTTTGAGTTTTAGACTCAGGGACTCAAAGAGAAGGTGTGACCCTCTCCCTCCCCCTCTCCCATTCTCCTCCCCCTTCCTCTCCCCCCCTTTATGAACCTTGGTTTCAAGAATAGGTGAGGGCAGGTATGCCCTATGTCTGCAATGTATTAAAGTACCCTCAAACCTAATGCTTTTTCCAAATAAGTTGACTGGTATACATAGGATCTGATACATTTTTGAGCATATCCTGAGCGAATATTTAATATATAGTCGAGCACTGACTATGTTTTTTGTCTTTTTGTCATCTCTTACTTCTTTGTAATTTATATTGATTAGTTAATAAAGCTTTTGAAAACTTAAAAAAAAAAAAAAACTTTGGAGGCCTAGAATGCAGCAAGAAACTGATGAGGGACCTGTTCAAAACAGCTGAACATAAACATTAGTTTCTGAGAAATTTAGGAACTTTTTTAAATTTAGGGAGTGTTTTTTTTGTAAATTGGAATTTAGGTGTAAAGATGAGGTTAGGTGGATTTACAATGAGGTTACACTGAGAGATTGCATATGGGATATAACAATGGCACAGATTGTGTGCAGGAGCTATGGGATAAAACGAGATTTGTAGTGGGGGATCATTCAGGGGAATCTTACTTAAAGGGACATGAAACCCAAATAGAAAATTTAATTTTAAGCAACTTTCTAGTTTACTTCTATTATCTAATTTGCTTAATTTTCTTGTTATCCTTTATTAAAGAAGCAGCAATACGTTACTGGGAGCTAGTTAACACATTGGGTGAGCCATAAGTTGAGGCATATATGTGCAACCACCAATTGACAGCTCCTGAGCCTACCTAGGTATCCTATTAAACAAATTACATCAAGAGAACAACGACAATTAGATAATAGAAGTAAATTGTAAAGTTGTTGAAAATCGCATGCTCTATCTGAATCATGAAAGAAAAAAAAATGGGTTTTATGTCCCTTTATTGGATGGGAAGGTTACTGGTGGGGAAAACATGAAGAGGGGCTGAGCAGCAAACGTGAATTACAGCTTGGAGAATGATCACCATTAGAATTAATAAGGGAGGAGAACAAAATCACTGTGAAGAGTTTCTTGTGGTTTGGGGTTTCTTTCAGCATCAGGTAACATTTACTTTAATGGGGTTAAACTGAATGTTGAGGATCTTTTATTTTTTTAACTTCCTCTTTCAATTT
Organism: Bombina bombina; assembly: GCF_027579735.1. NCBI lineage: Eukaryota > Metazoa > Chordata > Amphibia > Anura > Bombinatoridae > Bombina > Bombina bombina. The sequence continues at coordinate 638,833,452 of NC_069503.1, forward strand.
TAGTATCCCTTGTGACTGGTATAAGGTGTTGATGTCTGCTCAAAGCAGATGTGGGGTTGATTAATGAAGAAGCGGATGCTGTTTCCGACCCACTCCGCTTCAGGTCCGCCTGAAGCAGAGGTTAAAGGGACACTGAACCCAAATTTTTTCTTTTGTGATTCAGATAGAACATGCAATTTTAAGCAACTTTCTAATTTACTCCTATTATCAATGTTTCTTCATTCTTTTGATATCTTTATTTGAAAAAAAGGCATCTAAGCTTTTTTCTTGATTCAGAATCAGCAAGGACAACCTAGATTGTTCACCAAAAATGGGCCGGCATTTAAACTTACATTCTTGCATTTCAAATAAAGATACCAAGAGAATTATGAAAAATTGATAATAGTAGTAAATTAGAAAGTTGCTTAAAATGTCATGCTCTATCTGAATCACAAAAGAAAAATTTTTGGTTCAGTGTCCCTTTAAGAAGCAGCGATCTGAATGATTGACACCCCCTGCTAGCGGCCACCAATCTGCAGGGGGCGGCATTGCACAAGCATTTCACAAGAAATGCTTGTGCAATGATAAATGAGCGTATGCTGCCGGCATTTATCGATGTGCGGTGGACATGATCCGTAACAGCAAATCATGTCCGTCCACACAATGGTAAATCGGCCCCATAGAGTGAAAGAGTTTTAGACACCAGGGCACATAATAGCAACAGCCGTATGATACTTTCATTAGTATATAGCAGCTCTTATAGATAGTAATATATATTATATGAGAGCTGCACTAAAGGACCATGGCAACATGTATTTGCTCCTTGAGTTTGATTGTGTTAGAACTGATAAAATACGTTCACACATTATTATTATTATTATTAATATTATGTATTATTTATAAAGCAACAGCACGTACACAGAGCTATTTGGAACACATTACATACATGGGACAATTACAGAACATTTATAAACAAAGCTGAACTAAAAGTAGCAGAGGACCCTGTCCTTTAGCTTTGTTTATAAATGTTAATACATATGTGACACTTCTTTTTTAAAGGGGAAGACAAGTACTTCATAGCTTCGCTAGGCATTTGTGTCACATTAATGAAGAAGCACAAGACACAGCATATAGTCATAGGGCAGGAATAAAATCATGCAGAGAAGGTAAAAACAAGAGGTGTCTGAATAGGCACCTGTAGAAATATTCAGGGGGGGGCAAACTTAAAATGCCCCGAACTTAAAGTCAAAATTAAACTTTCATTATTCAGATAGAGCAGCAATTTTAAACAACTTTCCAATTTACTTCCATTAACAAAATGTGCAGTCTTTTTATATTTATACATTTTGAGTCGCCAGCTCCTACTGAGTATGTGCAATAATTCACAAAATATATACGTATATGCATTTGTGATTGGCTGATGGCTGTCACATGATACAGGAGGAGTGGAAATAGACAAAAAAAAATCTACTATTTATTTGAAGTTCATACTTAGGGGTAGATTTATCAAGCAGCGGATTCTGCAATCTACGCCCTGTAGTTTCAGGTTCCCCTAAAACTGAAGTTAAGAAGCAGCAGTCTGAGGTGGTGGACAGCAATCCCGATTGGATACGATCGGGATGATTGAAACCCCCTGCTAGCGAATGTGCAGGGGGCGGCATTCAACAAGCATTTAATGAGATATGCTTGTGCAATGATAAATGGCGACAGCTTATGCTGTCGGCATTTATCAATGTCCGCCCGCACAATGATAAATCGCCCTTAAGTGCTAATGCATTGTTTTTTTATCATGCATTTCTTGATTATGCAAATCTTCTGTATTTACTGGTCCTTTAAGTGAAAGTTTAGCCTATAATAAAAGGAACAAGAATAAACTAATCCACACCTCACAAAGCCAACAGAAGTTAAGACTAGAAATAAACAAATGGCTTTTTAAAATGAGACATTCATTGCAATGTCCAGCAAAAAATATTTAAAGGGACAGTCTAGTCAAAACTAATTTTTCATGATTCAGACAGGGCATGCAATTTTAAACAATTTTTCAATTTTCTTTTAGCATCAAATTTGCTTTTTAAGTATTTAGTATGTTTTCTTAGTATTCTTTGCTGAAAGCTAAACCTAGGTAGGCTCAAACTGTTAAAAACCGCCTCTTATCTCAGTGCATTTTGACAGTTTTTCACAGTTAGACAGTGCTAGTTCATGTGTGCACTGATTGGCCAATATGCAAGCAGAGGTTTAGATACAAGGTAATCACAGAGGTAATCACAGAGGTAAAAAGTATATTAATATAACAGTGTTGGTTATGCAAAACTGGGTAATAAATGGATTATCTATCTTTTTAAATAAACATTCTGGAGTAAACTGTCCCTTTAAATTAATCACAACAATATGTGATAAAATAAATATAAACAAAGACACACACTAGTCTTAATTAAATAAGTAATTAATTATATAATATTGCATGTTCATAATAATTTCTTGCTGTGGATGATGTCTAAGGCTATGTCACAAAATCAACAATCTGAAAGATTATTTGAGGCATATTTATTTAAAAATTAAGACGTAGTTAAAGGTCAGACACAAAGGCTGAAGCCACTCCCAGTCTGCAATATTCCAAGCAGTCAATTTCCGTAAATAAAACTCTTGAATAAATAATATCACATTTTCTAAGCCACAAATCAACGTGCACCTATTTAGCCAGCTCACATATCTTGCAACAAACAGCAGCACTATTGTTAGGCTTTGAATATATTTATGACCATTAATGTTGCAGAGTAGATACTGAAGAATTGATATACACAAGCACAAGATTCTCTTATTGCGTTGGCCTGTTGATTCTTTTTTATTAATGTTTTCAATAAAAAACAAAATCTGATGATGCCCATAATGGGCTTTTGATGATGCCCATAATGGGCTTGCCAATCACTTACTGAATGTTTAGCATAATGGAAATTTAAAATGTTAAAGAGACAGTCTAGTCAAAATTAAACTTTCATGATTCATACAGGAAATGCAATTTTAAACAACTTTCCAGTTTATTTTTATCATTAAATTTGCTTTGTTGGTATTCTTTGTTTAAAGCTAAACCTAGGTAGGCTCATATGCTCATTTCTAAGCCGCCTCTTATCTGAATGCATCTTGACAGTTTTTCACAGCTAGAGGGTGTTAGTTCATGTATACCATATAGATAACATTGTGTTAACGCACGTGGAGTTACCTAGAAGTCAGCACTGATTGGCTAAAATGCATGTCTGTCAAAAGAACTGAAATAAGGGGGCAGTCTGCAGAGGCTTAGATACAAGGTAATCACAGAGGTAAAAAGTATGTCCCATTACATATGCAGCGTCGCCCGCAAAAGCCGGCGACGCCGATTTTTGCGTGTTTTTGGTATCCTATATACAGCTCCGCATATAAATGCGGCACGTATATTTCACCCGTCGCTCGCAATTTTTACTCCCATAAGCTAACATGGGACCGCGTCGTAAATCGGTATCCAATATCCAGTGCAAGGCCTTACGTGGCGAAAATGGAGAATCCTATCAGCCAATCGGAATTCAAGGGATGCCATCTTGGATGACGTCATTTAAAGGAACCTTCATTCGTCGTTAGTCCGTCGGCCAGTAAGGATGCTCCGCGTCAGATGTCTTCAAGATGGTGCTGCTCCTCGTCAGAGGGAAGAAGATAGAAGATGCCGCTTGGATGAAGACTTCTGCCCGGATAGAGGACCTCTTCTGCCCGGTTCGGATGAAGACTTCTGCCCGGATGGAGGACCTCTTCTGCCCGGATCGGATGAAGACTTCTGCCCGGCTGGAGGACCACTTGTGCCCGGATCGGATGAAGACTTCTGCCCGGCTGGGTGAAGACAGCTCAAGTTAGGGTGATCTTCAATGGGGTAGTGTTAGTTTTTTTTAAGGGGGGATTGGGTGGGTTTTAGAGTAAGGCTGGGTGTGGGTGGTGGGTTTTAATGTTGGGGGGGTGTATTTCTTTTTTTACAGGTAAAAGAGCTGATTACTTTGGGGCAATGCCCTGCAAAAAGCCCTTTTAAGGGCTATTTGTAATTTAGTATAGGGTAGGGCATTTTATTATTTTGGGGGGCTTTTTTATTTTATTAGGGGGCTTAGATTAGGTGTAATTAGTTTAAACTTCTTGTAAAAAAAATTATTTTCTGTAATTTAGTGTTTGTTTTTTTTGTACTATAGTTTATTTTATTGTATTTAATTTTAGCTAATTGTAGTTAATTTATTTAATTAATTTAATGATAGTGTAGTGTTAGGTGTAATTGTAACTTAGGTTAGGTTTTATTTTACAGGTAAATGTGTAATTATTTTAACTAGGTAGCAATTAAATAGTTATTAACTATTTAATAGCTATTGTACCATGTTAAAATAAATACAAAGTTGCCTGTAAAATAAAAATAAATCCTAAAATAGCTACAATGTAATTATTAATTATATTGTAGCTATCTTAGGGTTTATTTTATAGGTAAGTATTTAGTTTTAAATAGGAATAATTTAGTTAATAATAGTAATATTATTTAGATTTATTTAAATAATATTTAGGTAAGGGGGGTGTTAGGGTTAGACTTAGGTTTAGGGGTTAATAACTTTATTATAGTGGCGGCGACGGATTAGGGGCTAATATATTTAATAGCCTATGTGGGCTATGGCGGTTTAGGGGTTAATACTTAAATAGGTTAATTGCGGTGTGGGCTATGGCGGTTTAGGGGTTAATAATTAGGCTTATTGCGTTGTGGGGGGTTGTCGGTCTAGGGGTTAATACATTTATTATTAGTAGTGAGAGGGGGGATTGCGGACATAGGGGTTTTACGTGTCGGGCTATTTTTGGGAGGCAGGTTAGACTTTTACGGGAAATTTGATATTTCCTTTACTTTTCTTAGGCGCCGGCAGTTTCTAAAGTGCCGTAAGTCACTAGCGACTCCAGAAATTTGTAGTTATGCTCATTTCTGGACATCGCTAGTTTATCAGACTTACGGCACTTTAGGAACTGCCAGCGGGCGGCGCAGGTTCCCACGCTTGCGCCGAAACCTGCGCCGTATATTGGATTGCGCCCTTAGTATTATTTGTCGAAAGCTAAACCTAGGTTGGATCATATGCTAATTTCTAAGCCCTAGGAGACCACCGCTTATCTCAATGCATTTTAACAGTTTTTCACAGCTAGACTGCTCTAGTTCATGTGTGCTATACAGATGACATTGTGCTCACTCCTGTGGAGTTATTTATGAGTCAGTACTTATTGCCTAAAATGCAGGTCTGTCAAAAGAACTGAAATAATGGGCAGTCTGCAGAAGCTTAGATACAAGGTAATTATAGAGGTAAAAAGTGTATTAAAGGGACACTAAACCCAAAAAATGGGCCAGCTCCTAAGCTTTACATTCCTACTTTTTAGATAAAGATATCAAGATAATGAAGAAAAATTGAAAATAGGAGTAAATTAGAAAGTTGATTAAATTTGTATGCTCTATCTGAATCATTAAAGGGAGATGAAACCCAAAAATGTTAAACAACTTTCTAATTTACTTCTATTATCTAATTTGTTTCATTGTCTTGGTATCATTTGTTGAAGGAGCAGCAATGCACTTCTAGTTTCTAACTGAACACATGGGTGAGCCAATAAAAATGCTTATATATATGCAGCCACCAATCAGCAGCTAGAACCTAGGTACTTTGCTGCTCCTGCGCTTACCTAGATAAACCTTTCAGCAAAGGATAACAAGAGAAGGAAGCAAATTAAATAATAGAAGTAAATTAGAAAGTTATTTAAAATTGTATTCTCTATCTGAATCATGGAAGAAAAAAATTGGGTTTCATGTCCCTTTAACCCCTTAGTGACCACAGCACTTTTCAATTTTCTTACTGTTTAGGACGGTGCTCTGACAAAATGCCGACGGACATTTGGCCGACAGCCACTTGTGTGTCGGACTATTATCCGTCGGCCAAATGTCCGTCTGCCAAATGTCTGTCGGCAAAATGTCTATCGGCTAACAGTCCGGTCACAGTTTGGGACCAGGGCTATTTTTACATTTCTGCTGTGTTTGTGTTTAGCTGTAATTTTCCTCTTACTCATTTACTGTACCCACACATATTATATACCGCTTTTCTCGCCATTAAATGGAATTTCTAAATATACCATTATTAAATGGAAAAAACACACTTTTTTAACTTTGACCCCCAAAATCTGTTACACATCTACAACCACCAAAAAACACCCATGCTAAATACTTTCTAAATTTTGTCCTGAGTTTAGAAATACCCAATGTTTACATGTTCTTTGTTTTTTTTTTGGAAGTTATAGGGCAATAAGTACAAGTAGCACTTTGCTATTTTCAAACCATTTTTCCCCCCAAAAAAATTAGCAATAGTTACATTGTAACACTGATATCTGTCAGGAATCCCTGAATAACCCTTCACATGTATATATTTTTCTTAGTAGACAACCCAAAGTATTGATTTAGGCCCATTTTGGTATATTTCATGTCATCATTTCACCACCAAATGCGATCAATATAGGATAAAAAAAATTGTTAACCTTTTTCACAAACTTTTTCACAAACTTTAGGTTTCTCACTGAAATTATTTACAAACAGTTTGTGCAATCATGGCACAAATGGTGTAAATGCTTCTCTGACACCCCCTTTGTTCAGAAATAGCAGACATATATGGCTATGGCATTGCTTTTTGGTAATTAGAAGGCGGCTAAATGCTGCTGTGCACCTTACTTGTATTATGCCCAGCAGTGAAGGGGTTAATTAGGTAGCTTGTAGGGTTCATTTTAGCTTTAGTGTAGAGATCAGCCTCCCACCTGAGACATCCCACCCCCGATCCCTCTCAAACAGCTCCCTTTCCTCCCCCACAATTGTCACCGCCATCTCAAGTACTGGCAGAAAGTCTGCCAGTACTAAAATTAAAGTTTTTATTTTTTTAATTTCCATATATATTCTGCAATGTAGGATCCCCCCTAAGTCCCAACCTCCCTGATCCCCCCAAACAGCTCTCTAACCCTCCCCCCTCTAACTATTTGTCGCCATCTTGGGTACTGGCAGCTGCTGCCAGTACCAAGTTTGCTACAAAATGTGCCTTTTTCATGAAAAAAATACACTCCCCACCTCCCCCTCCAAGATTCCTTTCCCCAACACTTATTTCACCCCTCCCTCATCCTCCTTCCCTCACCATCCTTCCCTCTCCCTCCATCACTGTTTTATAGTGATGAAAAGTGATTATTCTTGTCCGCTCATTGACAAAATCTACAACAAAATAGAAAACAAAACCTATCTTAAAGATTTAACAGACACTACAAATGCCATTCTTGTCTTGCAGTTGCCTGCAACCAAGCTTTATATAACATATTATTTATTCCCCCAGATTACCCGCCTATCGGGTACCCAACTGGTATTTTATGTCAGTGGTAATCTGGGTCCTGGAGATGGAAAAACCCTTGTTTGCATCTATATTATTGCATTTTTAGTTTTGTTTGGCATACATGTGATACAGGATTTTGATGTGTTTAAAGCATAAACAATGTATTTCTCATGTTTGCACATAATACGGTATAGTTATATTTATATATATTGAGTTTCACAAATGGCTGAATTTATATATATTCAAGTATTCTAAAGTCACTTAAAAAGACGTACAACTCAAAACTGAAAGGAACATGAATATTTTTTAATAGAAGCATATGTTGCAAGGCATGAGTATTTGCAAAATGCTTTTAGAAAATGTTTGTCACAAGATATGCTCTTTGAGCAGGTGTGGTGCTTGAATGCAGTTGCTTAAGGTAAATGTACATATGCATTGTGCACAATCAAATGTCAGGGTATCTGTGAATGTCAGTAGATAATACATATATATATATATATATATATATATATATTATATATATATTATATATATATATATATATATATATATATATATATATATATATATATATATATATAATAAGATAAAATAAGTATGCAATCTATCAAATATATGAGCATGCCTAATATCATTTCTGGATTTCACAGATAAATGACTTCTGCCTAATTTTCATGTAGTTTAAGATACTCAAATAAAAATATATATGCATTGTCTATGTCTAAGAAGGGTAATATGGGAAGTTGAAAGCCTAAGGTTTTAAAATATCTTAACCTATGTACTTTTGATAACAAATTATCTATATAGTTCTTAGAATAAATTAATATGTACCGCAGACTGCCTGAATAATATATATAATGATCTAAGAGATACATCACATGTTACATACTGTGTTGGATATAATGAGTAAAAACTAAATAACTGCATCGATATTTATATATAATTTACAAGGATATTTGCATTTTAATATATGTTTCATAGCCTTGCATGATCCAGAAATAAATATACTAGCACCACATCAATTGTTATTGAGAAAAGGGTCAGGCATTAATATTTATTAATTATTTGTAGCTATTGTGATATATTTTAGAATTTATTTTATTGTGGCTAAATAAGAGGTTATTTCAGGCCAAATTAATTGGTATATAAAGGCCTTTGTATTTCATATCTCTAAGTCAGGCTTATTATTGTGGAATATCTTACAAATTATATATAAACTTCTCTAGTTGTGGTAAATTAAGCAGAGTTTTTAATCCATATTGGGCATGGAATTAGAGTTATCGGCTAATTATAGACTGTGCTGGGATGCTCATTTGTGGTATTTATTGTGAGTAAGGTTAATTTTTTTGCGAAAATTATATTTTTTATTGAGATTACAATCATAAACAGCAGTACAATAGTAAGACATATTTAGGTATTCCTTTCCATGTTACAAAGTAATCAGAAAACAGGGTGAGTAACATCTTACTTATAAGTTCTCACTGATCCCTCAAGAGAGGTCAGCTGATTGTCATAAACCTCACTTATTTTACAAATAATACAAGTTACTGGACATCCACAAACACTGCTAATAGTCTCTGTCCATAACGTGTTAACAAGGAATGTCCAATAATAACCTATGGCAGCTGCAAAATATAGCTCCATGAAAATACATAATAATGAAAACAGTGTAATGCAACAACTCCACATAATTATATACCAATAAACAGATAAATTAAATTAACTTGTTTTATCTCTTTCTTATAAAGGAATAACCGAAAGAGAGAAGAAAGAAAGATAAAGAAAAAAAAGAGGAGGAGGAAGGAGGGAGGGGGTGGTGGTTAGCAGGTGACTGTATATGCTCAGACTTTGGAAATTATATGTTGCGGGAGTGCGTCCCATGGGGACCAAGTATCTGTATGTAGGTCCAGGATATCTCTATTTAAGTAGACTGCTTCCTCCATTATCTTAACGTTAAAGATGATCTCAATTACCTTTCCTAGTGGAGGGGCACTCTTCTGTTTCCAATGTCTTAGTTTAGTGGACATCAGTAGGTAGATAAAAAGGTGTTTCTGGGGTTTAGGGAGTTTAGGGATGTTCAGGTGTAGTAGGTAGGTTTCAGGGCCCTGGTCTGTCGGGAGGAAGAGGTGTCTGTATAAAGCAAGAACTTTGGTCAACAGTTTTAGAATTCCTGGGCAGCTCCACCAGATGTGGATGTCATCTCCTTTTGCGTCAATAATTTTTAAAGATATATTTTTGGATCTGTTGTATAGAATATTGTAACGGAATAAGCGTGCATAATTGATTCATAATCTAGTTTCTACATAAATATATTTCAAGGTGTCTATAAAGCTAACTAATCAATGAACTAAGGAATAAATATTAAATTTAATAAATATATTGTTACATATATACATTTTATTGGTTGGCAACTGCTAAGATAAGATCTCCAACATTTTACTAGATTACTGCTGATATAATAATAAATGATATTGTATACCTAGTATATACCGACACAAAGCTATCACAGAAAATGATTAATTCTATTAGAAAAATGTTTATTAAAACTTTGATTTGCTAAAATACCTCTTTTCATTCAGGTTTCTCTCAATTTTGAGTTTTATGTCCCTTTAAATGGAGATGTTTTGATTAAAGATAAAATGTTAATGGATGAGTAGTTACAGTGGTTTATGAGCTATATCTTTGTCAACATGGACATCTTTTAATAGATTGTAATAGTCTTGAGTTACTTAACTGCCAGCTAATTCTGTGCTATATAGCACCCTAGAGTAGCCAGTTTAGATAAGTTGTCATCCTCCAGAAGGATGTATTCCAACCAGATGAGATGTCATTGAGATGTAAACAGAATATATACCTCTTTTTGTTCTTGTGGTTGGTCTTTAAAACATCTACTTTATAGCCTGCAGTGTCTTTCATGACCAAGAGGATGGTGTAACAGAGTTACACTGCAGCGCAGAGTTCTGTTTCAAAGCAAATTGCAGTTCCTGTATTTACTCATATTTCAGAGCAAACTAATTTCCCAGTGAAAGTCCTTTCAGTACAAACTCCTATACTGCACTTTTCAACTCTGCCCCAGTATTATCTGCAGTTCTAATTTATATTCCAACTCCAGTATCATCTCCAGTTCTCCTGCATAGTTCTCTTTCTGCTTCACTATTATATCAGCCTGGACTTTCCACTGCTCTATAACAAGAACCAAGAACCCATCTCCAAGGCACATAACTGGGCCTCCAAAATATTAAATTGAAAGATTAATATACATTTTTAAAATATTGTATATGCGTCGTAAAGGCAGATTGGGCACGAGAAAGCTGGGTTCTTAGCAATGGTAATATTGATGGAAAGAAAATGTATAATGAGAGCATGGCTGTCATCTCATATCCCAAATATTCAAGAAACCCGCTCAGCTCTTTTAGAACAACTGAATACTGAAATATTTGATGTGCTCTATAATAGAGTAATAAGAATTAAAGATTAAAAAAAATTTGGGGGAATTTATTAAGGCATTAGATCCCTCTATTCAGCAACAGGTCCTTGCCCCCTTAGATTTTAGTATGCCAGTGGGACAAGAGATAGAATTAGAACAGATATTTATGTGATAGTGTGACCTAGAAGGTTATAATTCATGTATCAATGTCAAGGGTATCATATAAGTTCTCTGCAGATTATGTGTGGTGGGGGGGGGACTTTTTGGGGAAACTTGTTGATCCTAGATGATGATTCCATTAAATATGTTCTATTGGACTTGTAGAGGATTTCTTAGTAATAATAATAGGCAACCTTGTGTAATGCCATGTCTTGTAAAAGATGAATGAAAAATGTTCCATACAATTGAGAGAATTTTTAATATATATTTACATATCTCTTTTGATATTGACATGTATGATTATTTTAATTTATTGATAAATATTTAATAATAACATTTATAAAAAAAATAAAAAAATTAAGAGGGGGCGGAGCCGACTACCAAGATGGAAAGTCGCATTTAGGAGAAGCTCCGTGTGATAGTTTACATTGGGACCAGATAAACATGTAATCCATCGCACTTTTTGGCCCTTATTAGACTGGTACCCCTTCATAATCAGCACTGCTGCTGCAGATCACAAAAAAGAGGAGTAAGACCCTGTACCGGAGCCACTCAGACACCGGAGTTACATCCAGACCACGCCGGAGACGGGCCCACTCATTACCCGCAACAGGTGAAGCTGCAGATCATCAGTGTCCCGCTCCGGACTACAAGTAAGACTTTGTTAAAGGCCACCTTAGCATCTGCACCTTAACTTGCACTAAGACACCGGGTGGGGCCCGAAACTAGATTCACACGCCATCTTAGACTGCAGCAGCTCTCAGTGAAAGCGCACGCAGCGCATACATTTTTGCTCAGGGGTACAGCGTAAGGGCCTTAAAACTTATGGACTTTGCTCATGAAGTAAACACTTACTTGGGACATTCTTGCTAATCGGATAGTAAGTAAGAAAAAGCACTTTTTACGACCTAAACTGCACACGTGGCTTGATGCGACACAAATAGTTTTGCACCCTGCCTTCAGATCACTAAATTTGGAGTCGCATTTGAATCTCAATGGGACAAAAACCTCATTAAAGGCACAAACAATCGAAGTGATTCAAGTTAGCAATAACGTATAGACTCACTGGAAATCTTATCACCCCCACTAGGCCGCAAGCTGCAAACATATAAACAGCACAGATTACGCGCCAAGTTGCACGGCATCACTAGAATCACAAGATGTCTTCAAAGCGGCTCACAAAAGGGGACAAAGCAGCAAAATCCACTTCAGCTGCAAGCACCAAATTGAACACCTATTTTAAAGCCTTAACCACCTCACAGCACTCCGATGCAGAATTAGATGAAGAGGCAGGAGAAATGTCTACAAACACATCCCCTAAATCAACAACATCAGAGAAAAGTGCCCCATTGACAAGGGCTGATATAGATTCTTTACCAACCAAAGCAGACTTTAATACCCTATTGCATCAAGTTGCAAAGATTGTAAAGGATGGCTTGGCAGAAGTCAGGAAAGATTTAGTAGATATGGGGGAGAGAATTGAATATATAGAAGAGCAAGCAAATGACACTAATAATGTATTAGATGGTCACTCTAGATGCCTCTCGATACAAGACATTGAAATTCAGCAATTAAAGAGCCACCTGGAGGATCTAGACAATAGGGGGAGACGGCAGAACCTGAGAATTAGAGGAGTACCTGAGAATGTCACACAGGATCTCACCCCACAATACCTGCAAAGACTTTTTCATTTTCTAACAAAAGATAACACTGCACCCCCATACCAGCTAGACAGAGCTCATAGGGCTCTTAGACCCAAACCGGGAGATACTGACCCCCCACGGGATATAATCATTAAATTTCATCAATACCAAGATAAAGAACTGGTCGCGCAAGCAGCGAGGAAAGCATCTCCCCTCAGCTTCGAAGGTCACACAATACAAATCTATGCAGACCTTAGTCCCATGACCCTGAATAACAGAAAAGAAGCCAGGTACCTCACCGAACACCTGCGAGAACTGGAGATTCCCTATAGGTGGGGATTCCCCTTCTGCTTAAGAGTAAACAAAGGAAACAAAGTTGCCACTTATAAATCCACTGAGGATCTTGAAGAATTCTGCAATTTGATTGACATTCCACTGCCTACCCTACCATCAATACACAAGAAATCCCTTACAGGAACCAACCTAACAGGGGAGACGCAGCTTCCACAGCGGCCCCATTGGCAAAAGGTCAACCGGAAAAGAACAAGAAACCAGACCCCACCAATACAGAATAACTCGAAAATGGTGGAGGACACCTGATTAATTAGGTGCAAGACCTAAAAACAAGGACGTTCGTCCAAAATGAGAGCTCACCCTCCATCAGAAGGGCTTTAAATTGAGAGTATTAAGACCTAGCCGAGACCACATATACCTGTAGCATGTGGAATTCAAGAATCTAATAATAACTGTTTCCCTGTAGAAGCTAGATGAATACTGAGCTAATTCTATAAACCTCACAAGATATGCATGTAACATAGAATTCATATACTGTTCATTTCCCAATGTGAATGTTGAGATTATTTCAATTTCTATCCACCCCCTACCTAGTTTAATTTAGACACTACTGTGTTTAAAGATCAAGATATGTTATTTGTTGTTGATAGCTTTGTTATGTTATCATTGATTTTTCTTGTTATTGTTGTTCTGTTTTTAAGAAGTCAGCAAACGATTCCTCAGAGATACTATTCCCACATAGGTGTTTCAACTGTTCATGAAGGCATTAGAAAATCTAGTAAGCCCGGATATAGAGAAAGCAGCGGTAAGTCTCGTACTTTTCTGGGGGCGGGGGGGGGCTGGCCTACACCACAACACAGTACACGCCAACAAACCAACCGATAAGCAAAACCATTCAGATCTAGTAGATTATGGCTCATAAACAGTTAGTGTTGCTGTCCCAAAACTGTAGAGGCCTTAACTCTCCCACAAAGAGGTCTATAGCCCTTAACCACTTCCGTAAACTTAAGGGTGACATCATTTTCATCCAAGAAACCCATTTTCTGGGATCTCATGCCCCAAAATTTAAATCAATAGATTACCCTTTGGGTTTCTTTAATGACAACCCAAACAAGAAGATAGCGGGAGTTGGGGTCTTGTTCAATAAGAATGTCCCCTTTCAATTATTAGATAAATATGTAGACAGAGAAGGCAGACTCCTTATACTGAGAGGTTCTATATTCGAAACGCCAGTCACATTGGCTTGTGTTTACGCTCCCAACGTGAAACAAGCAAGGTTTATTAGGAGGGTATGTGAAAAACTCCTCGAACTCAAGACGGGAATATTAATAGTGGGTGGTGACCTGAATGTACCCCTAGAACCGAAAATAGATAGCTCAGCTTCTAGCTCAAAGGGACCCCATAATGTCAGCATAAATGTCGCAGACAGCCTTAAATCAGTATCTCTAGTGGATGTATGGAGACTACAGCATGCACGCTCCAGAGACTTTACCTTTTACTCATTTGCAAAGAAATCATACTCTCGAATAGACTACCTGTTGTTAGAACACAGTCATCTCACTTTAGCAACCCACACAGAAATCACCCCGGCAGCTTGGTCTGACCATGCGACTGTACTCTTAGAGATGGACTGGCCTACTAAACCTCTGAGACACTCATTTTGGAGAATAGATGACTCACAACTCCACGACCCTGTGATAGTAAAGGACATTAGGGTCAAACTGGAAGAATACTTTACTCATAATTCTGACTCAGTAGATACGAAGGGTGTCCTATGGGAAGCTCATAAAGCGGTAATAAGAGGCAATCTTATTAGCCACAGCATTAGATTAAAGAAACTCCATAACCTGACTTACAAAGAACTAGCGGCAGACTTACACAGAGCAGAAAACAATCATAAACAGACTCCTGCTGACGATAGGTCCCTCACTAAATTAACAGAGGCTAGACTAGCATTTAACTCATATCTAACCAAAGTAGCTCATAGGAAGGCATTATTCTTAAACAAGGTGTATTTCCAGGGAGGGAATAGAGCGGGAGCATTATTAGCAAAGGCCCTACATAAAAAGACAGCCAAACACCATATTTTCACAATAAAAGACAGCTATGGAAATAACACCCATAAGAGTCCAGAGATAGCGGAAGTCTTCAGGCGCTTCTATGACAACATCTATAACCTAGATAGGTCCCTGCCTTCTCCAAATGCAATAGATATAGACAACTATTTGAGGTCAATAGACCTCCCAAGACTAAGCGAACAACAAAAAATGGTACTAGAGGAACCAATTACAATACAAGAAATCCTTCAGGCTATTAAATCTCTGCCTACAGGAAAGAGCCCTGGGCCAGATGGCCTATCGAATAAATATTACAAAACATTTAGTACGGTACTAGCGCCCCACCTGCTCTCACTGTTCCAAGCCATTGATGAAAGAGAACAATTTCCCACCCTAACAAAAGAAGCGCATATCGCAGTGATACCGAAGCTAGAAAACCTATCAGATACCCCATCTAAATTTAGACCAATATCCCTCCTAAATACGGACTTGAAAATCTACGCGAAAATCCTGGCAACTAGAATCAGTGCCTTTCTCCCATCCTTAATACATACAGATCAGGTTGGGTTTGTCCCTGGCAGAGAAGCCAGGGACAACACCATAAGAGCTTTACAGTTAATAGAATATGCTAAGACACAGGGATTAAGCTCCATATTATTAACGTCTGACGCAGAAAAGGCGTTTGACCGCCTTAACTGGTCTTTTCTATTTGCCACCCTAGAAAAATTTGGCTTTGGAAAATTAATAATAAACAGAATCCAGTCAATGTACCTTAAACCAACAGCAAAGATTAAAGTAAATGGTGTATTGTCTGATTCCTTTCAGATAGGAAATGGGACAAGGCAAGGATGCCCTTTGTCTCCCTTACTATTCGTGCTGAGCATTGAGACACTGGCAGCGCGTATAAGACAGAATGAGCAAATTAAGGGGATATCTTTGGGTCCTAACAACTACAAGGTCTCGCTTTACGCGGATGATGTACTGCTATCTCTTACCTCCCCAGACACATCCCTTCCCGCGGTGACAGAGGAGTTTAGGGAATTTGGTAAACTATCGTTCTTCTCAATTAATCACCAAAAGTCTGAGATATTAAACATAAATTTAACGGAAAAGGAGTTAGACTCGCTAATGAGGGACTGTCCCTACCAACTGCAACCCAAGACAATTAAATATCTAGGAATAAACCTAACGCCCAGAAATAAGCTTTTGTTTAGTGCTAATTTTAAATCACTCTATAACAACACACAGTCTGACCTGAAGGACTGGGGGTCGAAGCCCATCTCTTGGTGGGGGAGGATTCAAACATTGAAAATGACAGCTCTCCCCAGAATCTTGTATATTATGCAAGCACTACCAATACATCTTCCACACAACTTTCTCAAGCAACTGCAGGCTTTACTAAATAAATATGTTTGGGGCTCGATAAAACCTCGAGTAGATAGGAACACTCTCTACAAAACTCTAGCGACCGGGGGGGGTGGGACTTCCTTGCATAGCGACATATTATAGATCAATAGGAGTACAGAGGGTATTAGATTGGAACAGGAACGAGGCTACAAAGGCTTGGATAACGATTGACTCCCACATACTGAAAACCCCACAAGTGGGATCCCTGTGCTGGATTCCCAAGTCACATAGACCAGTAGCGACTACCACCTTCAAATTCTACACCTCAGTATTTACGATTTGGGATGAGGTCCTGAGGACTTGCCCTTCCATCTCAACATTGAGATCACCCCTAACCCCAGTGTCCCCGAACGCAGAATTCTTGGGTGGCATGGACTATAGCCTGGTAAACAAAACTCTAGACGAGATTGGATACACGACACCCATACATAAGGTTTTGAACGGACAGAGACTTAAAGACAGACAAGAACTAGGGGACATCCTGAATGGGGCTTTTGCAAGCTGGTTAAAATATGGACAACTGCGACACCTTTTTGACAAGTCTGAGCATAAGCCTGACTGGACGAGACCTATGACCCGCTTTGAGACCATATGCACTGCTCAAGGCCCCCTACGACACACATTATCATTAGCAAAATCCATATTACAGGGAGACGGCAGGGTTACACGACCGTCATATACAAACAAATGGCAGCAAGACCTAAATATTGCCCTAGAGGACAAAGAATGGAGCAGGATTTATGCTCTGGTGAAGAAATCATCATCATCCACTAGAATTTTAGAGCTCAATTATAAGTTATTGTCCAGGTGGTACCTGACACCATCACGCCTTAAAAGTATATACCCAAATTCATCCGATCTCTGCTGGAGGGGATGCAGCTTCAGGGGAACTATGTCCCATATGTGGTGGGACTGCCCCGTGGTCAGGCCATTTTGGCAGGAGATAGAACTCTTTTTTAGACAACTATTGGATGACACATTTACACTAACCCCCGTTATTGCACTATTGAATGCCCTCCCCAGAAACATATGTCAACTTAGACAAAAGGTGATCCAGTTCTCCCTGAACTCAGCCAGGTCTTTGATAGCTAGCAAGTGGAAAACCCCTGTAAAGCCTACAGTGCAGGAGTGGCTGAAACATGTAGATGACACTCTACTTCTAGAGGAATACAGTTATTTTAAAACACAAAGAAAGGCCTTATTTCTAGACATCAAATTATATTGGGATCTAACAAAAGCAAGTTTCACACACTCACGGCTGGCCGAGCCCCCAACGCCCCCAGGGCGAGAAAAGATGATAGACTCAGGGAGGTAATTAATCACCCCAGTAGAAGTATTAATGTCAGACTGTAAACTATGATACTAATGAGCACATAGCCATCATATTGACCGCCCAGTCTATATTTATACCGGGATAGATGTATTTCAGAAAGTACTTTTTATACGTTAAGCTAATGTGTTTTATATCGCTAAGTTCAGTAGAGGGATTTATAATAAATTGTAGACTTTGACACTACTGTGCACACTGCCTTCAAAATGCCCACCTAAGCTATGTCTACACCAGGAAAGATGTATCTCAAAAGTAATAGCTGTATGTTAAGCTGACATGACTCATGTTATTATGTTAAATGTTTTAAGATGTATTTTTGTGAAAACCAATAAAACTTTTTGAAAACAAAAATAAAAAAATTAAAAGTGGTACAGGAATGCTGTCCACCCCCATTCATTACTGTGACATTCCAAACCTTAAAAGTGCCAACATTCTGAATCTGTAAGTTAGTTTACATTATTGAACTCCAAAACAGAAATGTGCCTCTGTGAACATAAGTTCAATAATGTGGGTGCAAGCACTTTAAAATGCACTGTTGTGACCGTGTTTGGACTTACAGTAAATGAAGGTCCCCGATAAATGTTGCAAGGGAGCAGGTTCACGCTTGACAGTTTCAATACTTTTAAAATCCAATATAAGAAGATATAAGTCCTTTCCATAGAAACGTGTAGTCACCATCTTGTTTCAAGATCACACCAAAAAGCAAACTGTCCATTAGCAATAAATATTGTTAAAAACAATACTTGAGCATATTTAAAAGTGCCAATATAGCGATTAAAAAAATTGTGACCAATATACCCATCATGCCAACATACAATTGGCATTCAGATGATTTAGCAGTGGTGCAGATGGAAATGGATTGCAAATCAAGATGTCTATACTGTTATTGACAAACAAAACAGTGTGAGTGTAACTTAGGGCCTGATGATCAAACCCTTGCTGGTATGGAGAGAATTCACACAAAATCTTTGGGGTCCTTTCTGAGCATTTTATTGCAATGTAAGTGTTAGTCCTTCACATGCATAGCCCTACATAGCAAGATAAACAACTCTCAAGTTAAAGTTTGCCTTTATAAAATAGTACTGACAAGACTTTTTAGATCATCTCACCAGAGCAGAGAGGTTTAGATACTCAGGCCCCTAGAATCAATCATTAAAAAAATATTAAAACATGCCATTTGTAAATGTTGGGGCCCTTATGTGACTTTTCCTACAGATCCCCTTAGCTGTACAGGATATCCCGTACTCAAGACATATACAACCTATATATACCATATATAACCTATACAATAGGGATGAATAGAGCTTTAATAATTCAGTACCTTGTATGTTTATACACCTCTACAATGTGTCCTGTGTCCATTTCAGAGTGTATTGCACATGTGCATAGAAATAGCCAGGGAATATTTTAAAAGATGCCCAAATGTCCTTTCAAGGCTTTATCAAGTGCTTTGTGGTGTTGAATTTGGAAAGTCAAAACTATCCTCTAAAAGGTGTTGAAAATGGATTGTTGTGACGAACCAAGGTTATCCAACCCTGCGCCAGTCACTTATTTGGCACAGAAAGGGTTTTCAGCCCCCTTTTCTGTCACCTATAGGTCACAATCTAGCCACACCAGGCAAGCTTGAGATTCAGTTTAGTGGGTGCAAGAGTTAATTCACACTCCCTTAATCTGTACTAGACGTAAGAGAAATGCCCAACACTCCCTTTTCAATGCCACCCACAATAAACTATAAATCCTATAGCTCAAATGCTGCCACCACTTAAAATTTATTAGAGGGGAAATCCTAAGAAAAAACCCAGACTTTACACATTAACTCTAGAAACACAATTTAGCAGAAAATAACCTAAATTATACAGTTCTAATATTCCAGTCTCTTTCAGTAACGTGGTTCAATTATTAGACAAAGGCCAAACTTAATAAAGGAATTATTTATTATGCCAAAAATATTATGCACAATGCATTATTAATAAAAAGTTGTTACAAATAAAATTACACACGCAAACAGTGTTTTAAATGAAAAAGGAGAAAAACAGAATTGAATACTTTACTAGCTTCAAGATCTGCGCCAGGGGAATGGCAGAAGAAGATGGCTCCTTACTCTGTACAGCAGCTCCCCTTGTAAGAATGACCATCTTATTGTTAAAAAATAAGATTCTTAAACCTACTTTTCAGAGATCATGTTGCTTAACCACACCCTCCTGGGCGGGCTAAGAAACCCCCCTGTCTTTAGGACCTTCAATAGACTAATTTCTTGCCTGAAATTATACAATCCAGTATATTTTCGGCTAGGTAAGAAATTTCTATATTTACATGTCTAGAACCTTTTAGTTTTATTGGGAGACTCGGTTTGATATCAAATATGCCATAGGTTGACATATTTACCTGCCGTTAAGGTTATAACACTTTTAACCCACATATGTACATAATATACCAATGTCCTGTCAGTGACCTGGTCAGTTTTTGTAATGAAGGGCCTGTTTTGCATCAGGCATTCTATTGACAGCTTAAGCCATAAACTTTATCCTGTGTATCTATTGGATGAAGAGCTCGAGTGGTTTTATGACTCAGTGCCTACACAATAACATTTAGTGGGCTAATCAGGGGGCTTCTGGCACTTCAAAGAAAATACAAATACAAACACAATTCTTCTTGAAAACAAATAACTGTTTTGAGTGCAAGCTACACAAAGTTAACTCCTTAGCAGCTGAATCCTGAGATATTTGTGACAATTGTAATTGCAGAGAACTTTTCTGCCACATAGTAAAAATAGGTTTTTTTTAGCGAAGATCCGAAACCACATTTGCAGATGTACGAAAGAGACAAAAATGCAGTATTAGGATCACGTTGAATAGAAAAGTGTTTTTTTGTCCAGAAAAAGAGCCATAAATGACCTTGAGGCCCGCATCTGGGCGACGATGTCAGATGCGCCGAGAGATAGGAATGTATCAGGGACAAGAATGAGGGAGGAGGTTTTTCTGTGTTGGAGCGAGTAGCCCGGGCGTGGTGGCAGAGGCCACAATGGATAGTTTTGCACAACAATTTGAGGCTGCATTTGTTCGATCTGAAGGAGATCATTTTTCTGCTGTCCCTTCCAAGAGAGAGTTGGAAAATGACTCTGAGCAGAGGTTGTTTGGATTTGATGCAGATCAGTTCTAGATCTTGTCAGAAAGGGTCCTATCTACCCTGGGTAAGGCATAAAGGCCATATGAGTGGAAGCAGGTACTGAGTTTGAAGCGGTGGCTGGACCTAGGTGTAGGGTTCCAGTTGTTTTTCCTGTACCTTCAGTTATTGCAGACATCATCACTAAGTAATGGGAGAGGCCTGGGTGTCCTTTCATCTCTTCTGAGACATTCCGCTTATTTTTTCCTGTTCTAGCCTCCCATGCAGAGGTTTGGTGCAGTGTTCCTTCTGTGGATAGTGCACTTCTATCTCGAGCCAAGCGCACTACTATTCCGCTTCTGAATGATTCTTTCTATGGAAATCAGTCCGTTAGAAATCTGGAAAGATATCTTGGAGTTCTGTTTTCCTAGTCTGGCACTTTGTTTCAACCTGCAGTAGGAATAGCTGCTGTCACGATGGCAGTGATGTCCTGGTATGAATCCTTAACAGACATGATTACTGGGGAGGCTTCCCAGGTGGAGATCTTGGATCAAGTTAAACTACTGGTGTTAGCAAATGACTATATCTGAGATGCCATTCTGCAAATTGTGCTCATCAATGCTAAGAATTCTAGCTTTGCTGTCCTATCTAGGCGGGCCCTGTGGCTTATGTTTTGGTCTGTGGATAATATTCTGGACTCTAGTCTGTTGTCTTTACCCTTTAAGGGCAACTCCCTCTTTGGTCTAACTTTAGATTCTCCCATTACTACAGTTATGAATGATAGGGGGTGTTTCCTAGTTCAATCTGAGAGACCTATGTTTAGTAAGAGGAGCACAAAAGTTCCTGAGGTGAAGCTTCCTAGAACAACTGGGAATCCTTCTAGGTCAGAGTTAAATAGTACAGGACTTCGGTCCAACAGAGCAGGTCAGCGTGATGGGAATGTCCCCGACCTAGATCAGGGTCATCTGGGATGCAGACTTCTTTATTCCAGAAGGATTGGTATAGATCTGTCATAGATCCCTGGGTTCTTGACATTATCCACCGGGGTTACAGAATTAGTTTACGATCTCGTCCACCTAGGGATTGTTTTTTAGTATCTGGAGTTTCTGAGAACCCTGTAAGAAGAGAGTAATAGCTCCAGTTCCCCCATCTGAGAGGAGAAAGGGGTTCTTCTCTGTTCTTTATGTGATTCCAGAGAGGGATGGTACGTTCCAACCCATTTTAGATTTGAAGGAATTCAACAGATATGTTAGGGTTCCTGTCTTTAAGATAGAGTCGATCAGGCTCATTCTTCTCCTTGCCCAGGAGGGTCAACTCATGTCTACAATAGTCTTAAGGGACGCTTTTTTTAATATCCAGATGAATTGAGATCATTACTATTTTCTGTGGTTTGCTTAACTAGACTATTATTAGTTTGTCGCGCTCCCAGTTGGTCTAGCTATGGCACCACAAGTGTTTACTAAGGTACTGGAAGCTTTACTGGCTGTGGTTCATTTTCAGGGGATTTTTGGAGCTCTGTACCTAAATCACGTTCTGGCTCAGGCTTCATCCTTGCATATAGCTCAGGGCCATACAAAGAGAATACCCACGTGTGTTAGGGCTCATGGTTGGCAGATTAACCTGGAGGAGAGTTCTCTCGTCCCGGCTACAAGGATACGAGTTCAGCCAATGATCATAGATTCTACCAGTATGCACATTTTTCTCTCTAATCAGCGCAGAGCAAGACTTCGGAAGAATTGTTCCTTACTTCAGACCAGTCCCCAGTCTTCTGTGGCACAATGCATGGAGGTGGTGGATCTTATTATTGCAGCATCAGAAGCTATTCCATTTGCTCATTTCCATCTGAGACCACATCAGTTGAGTATGCTTAGACAGTGGAATGGGGATCATTCTGATTTGTCTCAGACTGTCCTTCTGGATGACCAGATGAGAGAGAGTCTTTCCTGGTGGCAGTCTCTCACAACAGTTTCTTTAGGGAGGAGTTTCTGTAGTTCCTCCTGTGTTGTCATATCAATGGTAGTGAGTCATTCTTGCTTGGTGGGTATCTGTGGATCCTTAAGGGCCCAGGGGACTTGTTGTAAGAAGGAAGTATCCCTTCCAATCTCTGTTCTTGAGTTGAGAGCCATTTCTAATGCACTTTTTGCGGGTCTCATTTAGGTTTTTCCAGGTTTATCCAAATTAATTCGGATAACATCATGACTGTGACATACATCAATCTTCAGGATGGTGCAGGGTGTCCTCTGGCATTGCAGGAGTCTCTAAAATCCTGTTGGTGGAGAGGAATCAATGTCAGGTTTCAGCTCTGCATATTCCAGGCGTGGAGCATTGGGAAGTGGATTTTCTGAACAGGCAGACTCTCCTCTCAGGAGAGTGGTCACTGAATCAGGAGGTTTTTCTGGAGATAACTCGTAGATGGGGTGTTCCGGATATAGACTTGATGGCTTCCCCCTTCAATACTAAGCTTCCTACATATGGGTCTGGGTCCAGGGATCCTCTGGCGGGTTTAGTGGATGCACTGGCGGTTTCATGGAACTTTAAATTTGTTTACCTGTTCCACCTACGGTTCTTCTTCTTCAAGTGGTTGCTCGCATCAAGCAGGAGAGAATGTCAACTATTCTAATAGCCCCTGTGGCCAAGCAGGGTCTGGTATGCAGATCTAATGCGCATGTCGTCCGATAATCCTTGGCATCTGCCTTTGTGTCAGAGTCTCTAGGTCTTATCAAGACCTAGAGACTCTGCATCTGACTGCTTGGAGATTGAATGGTTGATTTAATTCAGAGTGGTTCTCTGACAGTGTGTTAGTACCTTATTCAGGCTTATTTGTCTGTTTTTGCTTTCATATTTGACTAGGTTGCAAGGTTTTCCCTTCCTTGATTTGATCAGTTTTGTTTTCTTCAGGTAGGTGTGGAGAAGGGCTTACAGGCCTGTTCTGTTAGAGGTTGTATCTGAGACCTTGTTGTTGTTGCTTTGTATATGTTGCTCCCTTGTGAGGCCTATCTAGTTTTATAGTTTTTTGAAAAGCTCTGTTTGTGGGCTCTGGTTTTGCGTACCAATTTGGTTTTGATCTTTTTAGTGACTGTTGTTTCTCTACTAGTAAAGTGGTGGAGTATTTTGGCTTTGATGTGATTTCTGTATTGGGAGATACATCTGGATTTGGTTGGGTAGCAGAATGAATATACTTTCTATTGAATGGAGTGGTGATCCCTTCGAGAATCATGACCTATTTGTCATGGGTCTTTGGCTTGTGTCTTCAGGTCTAAGGCTTTGGTTGAGAGGTTCTGCTGAGTTGTTCTGTGGTCTTCGTTTTTTCCCTTCACAATGTTCTACAAAGGGTTTTTTCTTTGCCTCAGCAGGGGCATTGTTTCAGATGGAGTTCTACAGGTGGTGGTGCTTAGTTTTTGTACTGGCTTCTTTACTTTTTCCCTCCCGAACATTCATTAATTCCACAGCTTGGGTATTGGTTTCCATAGGTTATGAATCTTCTCATGGACTCTCACTGCCAATAGAAGGAAAACTAAAATTATTCTTACCTGATAATTTCATTAACTTTTTGGCAGTGAGAGTCCACAACCCCACCCGAATGTTGTTTGTGCAGTGGCGGCAGTGTAATGCTCGTGGGATATTCCTCTATCAGACCAAACTCGGCCAGTAGTCTTATCCCAGCGTCAAGCCGAAATGATAGGGAATATCCCAGAGCAGAGTAGGTTTGCAAGATGAGATAAATGGCACTCACCACAGGCAGGACAGTCCTTGGCAGCAACAGGCGGGAAACCAGAGACAAACCACTAGGATGGTCAGGCAGGCAGGGTTCAGCAACAGTAAGGTAGTCCAGGGGTAAACCACTAGGATTGTCAGGCAGGCAGGGCTTGGCAACAGTATGGTAGTCCAGGGGTAAACCACTAGGATGGTCAGGCAGGCAGGGTTTGTCAACAGTGAGGCAATCCAGGGCAAAAAGGGGTTAATAGGTAGAGTGGTCAGACAAGCAGACTTCAGCAGCAGTATCAATCCAGCAGTTAAGGGTTAAAGAAGTAGAGTGGTCTGACTAGCAAAGTTCAGCAGCAGTATCTATCCAGCAGTTACGGGTTAAGGAGGCAGAGTGGTCAGACAAGCAAAGTTCAGCAGCAGTATCAATCCAGCAGTTAAGGGTTAAAGAGGCAGAGTGGTCAGACAAGCAGGGGACAGCAACAAAATAGCAATCCAGCAAACAACTTGGGCAGTGATAGGTAGGACTGACGTTACTTACAAAGGTGCAGGAGTCGCGCCACAGGAGATCCAGACCGGCTTCTGCAGGAGGAAGCATGTGGCGATGACATCACTGCCACACGCAGAGAGGAGCCGACTCCCTCATAGGCAACAGGCAGACAACAGGCACCGCGTCCCTAGCAACAGCTAGAGCGGCGCAGCGGCAGAGCGATAGGCAGTCATTTTGCACCTCTGTACCCCTTGCATGACTCTTCATTTTCCTTATCCTCAACTGAACTACTGGAGGGTTGGGGAAGTGGGAGGGATATTTACAGCCTTGTTTTATGGTGTATTTGACTTCTCCTGGTGGCCAGGAATAGTATTTCCCATAGGTTATGAATGTTCTCGTGGACTCTCACTGCCAAGAAAGAAATTAAATTATCAGGTAAGAATAATTTTAGTTTTTTTAGAAATGCATCTGTATATTGTTTTGCTTCTTCTTTTTTTTTGCATAATAATACATATTACCAAAACATATTTTATGATTCAGATAGAGCATATAAGTTTAACTAACTTTCCAATTTACTTCTACTATCAATTTTACTTAATTCTCTTGGTATTCTTTATGAAAGGAACAGCAATGCACTACTGGGAGCTAGCTGAACACATCAGTAAGCCAATGATAAGAGGTATATATTTGCAGCCACCAATCAGCCGATAGCTCCCAGCTCCTGAGCCGACCTAGGTATACTTTTCAACAAAGGATACCAAGAGAACAAAGCAAAATAGATAATAGAAGCAAATTGTATGCTCTTTCTGGATCATGATTTGTTTTGTTTTTTTAGTGTTAGTGTTAGGAGGTTAATTACAAATGTAGAAATTCTAAAATTACATGTTATAAGGCTATCACAGTTTAGTTGCATATCTAAAAAAAATATATGTACATATTTGTCATAAATATTTGACCTATTGTAATGTTTTGATGTACAAATCTTTAAGAATGTCAAGTTTGACACTTATAAAATAAATAAATAGATTAATAATCTGGAGCCAATCATTCTCAGTAGTTAATTTCTAGGAAGAGTTGTACTAGTGTATGAATTAATATAGTGGAATTTAATCTAGGCATGGGATGAGGTTCCAGAATGCACATCAAATGTATTAACAGATGCCTTGGATAGGGTGGAATGAGGATAGACTCTCTAGGAAGCAAGTTAAAGCTGCATTTAACTTAGAATGACAATGAGCTTTGGTAAATGTCTTCAGAGAAATAAAAACTTAAAATCTGTAAGAAAAGTAATTTTAGAATTAATAGAAATATTAGACATTCTCGGCCAGATTCCGAGTTTTGCGTTATGAGGGCTGCGGTGCTAACTTGCACGTTATTGTCACTGCTCACTTCCCTACAGTGCTGGTATTACAGGTTTTTACAAACTCTGCGTTAAAAGGCAAGAAGTGAGCGTAGAGCAAAATTGTGCTCCATACCGCACTCCAATACCAGCGCTGCTTAAGTCAGCGGTGAGCTGGTTGTACGTGCTCGTGCACGATTTCCCCATAGACATCAATGGGGAGAGCTGGCTGAAAAAAAAGCCTAACACCTGCAATAAAGCAGCGTAAAGGAACGTAACGCATCCCCATTGATTGCTATGGGGAAACACAGTTTATGTTTACACCTAACACCCTAACATGAACCCCGAGTCTAAACACCCCTAATCTTACACTTATTAACCCCTAATCTGCCGCCCCCGACATCGCCTACACCTGCATTATATTTATTAACCCCTAATATGCCGCTCTGGACATCGCCGTCAATATAATAAACATATTAACCCCTAAACCGCCGCACTCCCGCATCGCAAACACTAGTTAAATATTATTAACCCGTAATCTGCTGTCCCTAACATCGCCGCCACCTACCTACATTTATTAACCCCTAATCTGCCGCCCCCAATGTCGCCGCCACTATACTAAATGTATTAACCCCTAAACCTAAGTCTAACCCTAACTCTAACACCCCCTAACTTAAATATAATTCAAATAAATCTAAATAAAACCTACTATTAATAACTAAATAATTCCTATTTAAAACTAAATACTTACCTATAAAATAAACCCTAAGCTAGCTACAATATAACTAATAGTTACATTGTAGCTAGCTTAGGGTTTATTTTTATTTCACATGCAAGTTTGTATTTATTTTAACTAGGTAGAATAGTTAATAAATAGTTATTAACTATTTAATAACTACCTAGCTAAAATAAATACAAATGTACCTGTAAAATAAAACCTAACTTAAGTTACACTAACACCTAACACTACACTACAATTAAATAAATTACCTAAATTAAATAAAATAAATTAAATTAAATACAATTATCTAAATTACAAAAAAAAAAAAAAAAACTAAATTACACAAAATAAAAAACAAATTACAAGAGATTTAACCTAATTACACCTTATCTAATAGCCCTATCAAAATAAAAAAAAAGCCCACCCAAAATAAAAAAAACCCTAGCCTAAACTACCAATAGCCCTTAAAAGGGCCTTTTGCGGGGCATTGCCCCAAAGAAATCAACTCTTTTACCTGAAAAAAAAATGCAAACAACCCCCCCAACAGTAAAACCCACCACCCACACAACCAACCAACCAAATAAAACCCTAACTAAAAAAAAACCTAAGCTCCCCATTGCCCTGAAAATGGCATTTGTATGGGCATTGCCCTTAAAAGGGCATTTAGCTCTATTGCAGCCCAAACCCTAACCTAAAAATAAAACTCACCCAATAAACCCTTAAAAAACCTAACACTAACCCCCGAAGACCCACTTACAGTTTTGAAGAGCCGACATCCATCCTCAACGAAGTCGGGAGAAGTCCTTAACGAATCGGCAAGAAGTCCTCAACGAAGCCGGGAGAAGTCTTCATCCAACCCGGGAGAAGTGGTCCTCCAGACGGGCAGAAGTCTTCATCCAGACGGCATCTTCTATCTTCATCCATCCGGCGCGGGTCCATCTTCAAGAGCATCCTCTTCCAATGAAGTTGAGGGCCTCGGTTTA
This sequence comes from Bombina bombina, assembly GCF_027579735.1. Lineage (NCBI taxonomy): Eukaryota > Metazoa > Chordata > Amphibia > Anura > Bombinatoridae > Bombina > Bombina bombina. The sequence goes on from NC_069503.1 coordinate 638,861,461, forward strand.
GTGGTTAAAAGGTAGTTTATGGGTGTTAGTGTACTTTTTAGCACTTTAGTTATGAGTTTTATGCTACAGCTTTGTAGAGTAAAACTACTGACTTTAGAATGCGTTACGAATCTTCCATAGCTTGTAATACCAGAGCTAAAAGACTATAACGCAAATTGCGTAAGTTGATTTGCGGTAAGGCCAAAAAAGTGAGCGGTGCCCCTAAATCTGCAACACTCGTAATACCAGCGGTAGTAAAAAAGCAGCGTCATGAGCCTTAACGCTGCTTTTTTACTCATAACGCAAGACTCGTAATCTAGCCGATTATTTGGCTCTTTTGTTAAAGGGACATAATACTCATATGCTAAATCACTTGAAACTGATGCAGTATAACTGTAAAAAGCTGACAGGAAAATATCACCTGAGCATCTCTATTTTACCTCACAATTTCCTCAGCTCAGCAGATTAAGTTCTGTGTAAAGAGTTATACTCAGTTACTGCCCAGCTGCAGGTAAAAAAAAATAAAAAATGAAGAAATGAACATTTAGCATCAGCAGTGCTGAGGTCATGAACTCTTTTACTGTGATCTCATGAGATTTGACTTAACTCTCATGAGATTTCATTGTAAACTTCCTTTAAACTGAATAGGGAAATAACATGAGAGTGCACGAGGCTCATCCCTTCGGCTGTCCCGGGACAGACATACTGATATGCTGCTTAGAAATCCTTTACAATGGGATGTGGCTACTGAGGAACTTTTGAGGTAAAATATCTTTTTTTTTTACATAGATATGTTCAGGTGATATTTTCTAGTCAGCTTTTTACAGCTATACTGCATCACTTTAAAGTGTTTAAACATTTGGGTATTATGGCCCATTAAAACAATAAAGGTAGTATTTTTGTGGAATCTTAAAGAATGCATTTTAAGATGTATTACTGTATTGTTTTTTTCTTTTTCTGAACACATGTTCTTATGCTGAATAATCCGGTTTATCTCAACATGGTCCTGAGCTGAACTGAACTATTAAGGTTAAGTTACCAAAGATTAGAGTTCTGCATACAAGGACAATAAAATAAAAAATAAAAAAAAATGATAAAATATAACATTCTTATAGTCTAATACAATATAGAATTTTGTGCCAATTTTAACACAATAATAATTTCTTACTCAATTTACAAAAAAAAGCAGAAAACAAACAATAACAGCGTATTCTACTACACCATGTAATTTATGATCATTTGTTTTTAGGGTAAATGAAAAGTCATAATAATATAAAAGCAAAGAAACAAGAGCCCAATGGCACTACTGAGAGATATAGTAGGGAATATAATTATAAATAATAATCAGAGGGGATGATTTGATAACAATTTAACCCTTCTGGTATAATAATATCTGATGTTGATGTAACTAGGTGCTCTGTACACTACTTACAAACGAAAAAAACAGAATTTATGCTTACCTGATAAATTACTTTCTCTTGCGGTGTATCCAGTCCACGGATTCATCCTTATTTGTGGGATATTTTCATTCCCTACAGGAAGTGGCAAAGAGAGCACACAGCAGAGCTGTCCATATAGCTCCCCCCCTAGCTCCACCCCCCAGTCATTCGACCGAAGGCTAGGAGAAAAGGAGAAACCATAGGGTGCAGTGGTGACTGTAGTTTAAACAAAAACATTTTTAACCTGACTTAATTGCCAGGGCGGGCCGGGGACTGGATACACCGCAAGAGAAAGTAATTTATCAGGTAAGCATAAATTCTGTTTTCTCTTGCAAGGTGTATCCAGTCCACGGATTCATCCCTACTTGTGGGATACCAATACCAAAGCTTTAGGACACGGATGAAGGGAGGGAACAAGACAGGTAACCTAAACGGAAGGCACCACTGCTTGCAAAACCTCCCAAAAATAGCCTCCGAAGAAGCAAAAGTATCGAATTTGTAAAATTTGGCAAAAGTATGCAGTGAAGACCAAGTCGCTGCCTTACAAATCTGTTAAACAGAAGCTTCATTCTTTAAAGCCCATGTGGAAGCCACAGCTCTAGTGGAATGAGCTGTAATTCGTTCAGGAGGCTGCTGCCCAGCAGTCTCATAAGCCAATCGGATGATGCTTTTCAGCCAGAAGGAAAGAGAGGTAGCAGTCGCTTTCTGACCTCTCCTCTTACCCGAATAAATGACAAACAAGGATGATGTTTGTCTGAAATCTTTAGTTACTTGTAAATAGAATTTCAAAGCACGAACCACATCAAGATTGTGTAATAGCCGTTCCTTCTTAGAAGCTGGATTAGGACACAGTGAAGGAACAATGATTTCCTGGTTAATATTCTAATTAGAAACAACCTTAGGAAGAAAACCAGGTTTGGTACGTAAAACTACTTTATCTGCATGGAACACCAGATAGGGTGAATTACACTGCAAAGCAGACAATTCAGAAACTCTTCGAGCAGAAGATATAGCTACCAAAAACAAAACTTTCCAAGATAATAACTTAATATCTATGGAATGTAAAGGTTCAAACGGAACCCCTTGAAGAACTGAAAGAACTAAATTTAGACTCCATGGCGGAGCAACTGGTTTATAGACAGGCTTGATTCTGACTAAAGCCTGAGCAAATGCTTGAACGTCTGGTACCTCCGCCAGATGCTTGTGTAAAAGAATAGACAGAGCAGATATCTGTCCCCTTAAGGAACTAGCTGACAAACCTTTCTCCAATCCTTCTTGGAGAAAAGACAATATCCTTGGAATCCTAATCTTAGTCCACGAGTAACCCTTGGATTCACACCAACAAAGATATTTCCGCCATATCTTATGGTAAATTTTCCTGGTGACAGGCTTTCTAGCCTGAATCAAAGTATCTATAACTGATTCAGAGAAACCACGCTTAGATAGAATTAAGCGTTCAATCTCCAAGCAGTCAGCCGCAGAGAAACTAGATTTGGATGCTTGAAGGGACCCTGTATTAGAAGATCCTGCCTCATTGGCAGTGTCCATGGCGGGACAGATGACATGTCCACTAGGTCTGCATACCAAGTCCAGCGTGGCCAAGCAGGCGCTATCAGAATTACCAAAGCCTTCTCCTGCTTGATTCTGGCTACCAGACGAGGGAGAAGGGGAAATGGTGGAAAGACATAAGCCAGATTGAAGGACCAAGGCGCTACTAGAGCATCTATGAATGCCGCCTTGGGGTCCCTGGAGCTGGATCCGTAGAGAGGAAGTTTGGAGTTCTGACGGGACGCCATCAGATCCAATTCTGGAATGCCCCATAGCTGGGTCAGCTGAGCAAAAACCTCCGGGTGGAGTTCCCACTCCCCCGGGTGAAAAGTCTGACGACTTAGAAAATCCGCCTCCCAGTTGTCTACTCTTGGGATGTGAATTGCAGATAGATGGCAGGAGTGATCCTCCGCCCACCTGATTATTTTGGTGACTTCCTTCATCGCTAGGGAACTCTTTATTCCCCCCTGATGATTGATATACGCCACAGTCGTGTTGTTGTCCGACTGAAATCTGATGAATTTGGCCACCGCTAGTTGAGGCCATGTCTGAAGCGAGTTGAATATCACTTTCAGTTCCAAAATGTTTATCGGGAGAAGAGACTCTTCCCGAGACCATAAGCCCTGAGCTTTCAGGGAGTCCCAGACCGCCCCCCAGCCTAACAGACTGGCATCGGTCGTTACAATGATCCACTCCGGTCTGCGGAAGCATATTCCCTGAGACAGGTGATCCTGAGACAACCACCAGAGAAGAGAGTCTCTGGTTTTCTGGTCCAGTTGTATTTGAGGAGACAAATCTGCATAATCTCCATTCCACTGTTTGAGCATGCACAGTTGCAGTGGTCTTAGATGTATTTGAGCAAAAGGGACTACGTCCATTGCCGCTACCATTAATCCGATTACCTCCATGCACTGAGCTACAGATGGCCGAGGAATGGAATGAAGAACTTGGCAAGTAGTTATAAGCTTTAACTTTCTGACCTCCGTCAGAAATATTTTAATTTCTACCGAGTCTATTAATGTTCCCAGGAAGGGAACCGTTGTGAGCGGGGACAGAGAACTTTTTTCGGTGTTCACCTTCCATCCGTGAGACTTTAGAAAGGCCAGAACAATCTCCGTATGAGCCTTGGCTCTGGGAAATGACGCCGCCTGTATTAAGATGTCGTCCAAATAAGGTGCTACTGCAATGCCCCGCAGTCTTAGTACCGCCAGAAGGGACCCTAGCACTTTTGTGAAAATTCTGGGAGCGGTGGCCAACCCGAAGGGAAGGGCCACAAACTGGTAATGCTTGTCCTGAAAGGCGAACCTTAGGAACTGATGATGATCTTTGTGGATAGGAATATGTAGGTACGCATCCTTTAGATCCACGGTAGTCATATATTGACCTTCCTGGATCATAGGTAAGATTGTCCGAATGGTCTCCATCTTGAATGATGGAACTCTGAGGAATTTGTTTAGAATTTTTAGATCCAGAATTGGCCTGAAAATTCCTTCCTTTTTGGGAACCACAAACAGGTTTGAGTAAAAACCCAGTCCTTGTTCTGTAATTGGAACTGGACATATCACTCCCACCTTGAGTAGATCTTCTACACAGCGTAAGAACACCTCTTTCTTTGTCTGGTCTGTAGACAGACGAGAAATGTGGAACTTTCCCCTTGGAGGGGAGTCCTTGAATTCTAGAAGATATCCCTGAGTAATGATCTCTAATGCCCAGGGATCGTGAACATCCCTTGCCCAAGCCTGAGCGAAGAGAGAGAGTCTGCCCCCTACCAAATCTGGTCCCAGATCGGGGGCTACCCCTTCATGCTGTCTTAGTAGCAGCTGCAGGCTTCTTGGCATGTTTACCCTTGTTCCAGCCCTGCAAAGGCTTCCAGGTTGCCTTGGGCTGTGAAGCGTTACCCTCTTGCTTTGCGGTTGCAGAGGTTGAAGCAGGACCGCTCCTGAAGTTGCGAAAGGAACGAAAATTAGCCTTATTTTTAGCCTTAAAAGGCCTATCTTGTGGGAGAGCATGGCCCTTTCCCCCGGTGATATCCGAAATAATCTCTTTCAACTCGGGCCCGAAAAGGGTCTTTCCCTTGAAAGGGATATTTAGTCATTTTGATTTGGACGACACATCGGCCGACCATGACTTGAGCCAAAGCGCTCTGCGCGCCATAATGGCGAAACCTGAATTTTTTGCCGCTAACTTAGCTAATTGCAAAGCGGCATCTGTGATAAAAGAATTAGCCAGTTTTAAAGCTTTCATTCTATCCATAATTTCGTCATATGAGGTCTCTCTCTGGAGCGACTCCTCCAGCGCCTCAAACCAGAAAGCCGCTGCAGTAGTTACAGGAATAATGCAGGCGATCGGTTGTAGAAGGAACCCTTGTTGAACAAAAATTTTCTTTAGTAAACCTTCTAATTTTTTATCCATAGGATCTTTAAAAGCACAACTGTCTTCAATTGGAATGGTTGTGCGCTTAGCCAGCGTAGAAACTGCTCCCTCTACCTTAGGGACCGTCTGCCACGAGTCCCGCCTGGGGTCAGTAATGGGGAACATTTTCTTAAAAATAGGAGGGGGAACAAAAGGGACACCTGGTCTTTCCCACTCCCTGGTAACAATATCCGCAACCCTTTTAGGGATCAGAAACGCATCAGTGTATACAGAGACCTCTAGGTATTTGTCCATTTTACACAATTTCTCTGGAACCACCATAGGGTCACAATCATCCAGAGTGGATAGAACCTCCCTAACCTAAGCAATACGCGGAGGTGTTCCAACTTAAATTTAAAAGCTAATTAATCTGAATCTGCCCGCTAAGAAACCTTTCCTGAGTCAGAAATTTCTCCCTCAGACATAACATCCCTAGCCCCTACATCAGAGTGTTGTGAGGGTACGTCAGATAAACCTCCCAAAGCTTCCGACTGCTCATAATCTGTTCTTAAAACAGAGCTATCTCGCTTTGTAGGAAAAACTGGGAGTTTGGATAGAAAGGCCGCAAGGGAATTATCCATAACTGTCGCTAGTTGTTGCAATGTAATAGGTGCCAATGCACTAGATGTACTAGGTATTGCTTGCGCGGGCGTAACTGGTGGTGACACTTGGGGAGAGGAAGGTGGACTATCTTCATTACCTTCCATCATAGAATCATCTTGGGCTACATTTTTAAGTGACACAATATGATCTTTAAATTGTATAGACACATTAGTGCACTTGGGACACATTTTGAGTGGGGGTTCCACCATGGCTACTGAACACATAGAGCAAGGCTTTTCCTAGGTGTCAGACATGTTAAACAGATTAGTATTATATGCAAACAGGCTTGGAAAACACTTTAATCAAATAAAAAACACAATTTAAAAAAAAACGGTACTGTGCCTTTAAGAACTAAAAAGCACACACAATTTTACAAAACAGTGAAAAATACACCAAATCTTCTGAAATTTTCACAGTATGTGCCTAATGCTTCGATATGATTGCACACCAAGTTTCAGCCTGATTAACCCCTTAATGCCCAAACCGGAGCAGTCTAAAGTCCACAACCGGTTTCAAAACTACAGCACCTTGCCACAGCAGTCTGCTGTGGCCCTACCTTCCCTTATGGATTAGTTTAGGGGGAAAACAGCTTCTGTGAGTCCCTCAAGCAGTCTCTGGACCCTCCACGTGAAGCAGCATGAACTGTCTGGAGAAATGAACTGCGCAACAGAGGCGCAAAATTAGGGCCCCTCCCACTCCCCTCCGGCGTTGTGAGGCCCTCAAAGTCACACTTAGGTGACTAAATATATGCCATGTGGATAAAAAAAACCTTAATAAACACACCAAAGGTGTTTAAAAGTGTCTACCAATGAGTATTTGCTGAATAAAATAATCGATTGCCCTTTCACAGTGTCCACCAGCCTATTGAGCCCTGTTAAATAAGCCCTTATTCTATACTAAGTCTCAGAATATGGCTTACCATTCCCTCATGGGGATTCCTGTCAGTCTTCTAGCATTATCGTGTCTTGACTAGAAAAAAGATGACTGAAACATACCTCAATGCAGTTAAGCCTGCAAACTGTTCCCCCCAACTGAAGTTTTCTGGTACTCATCAGTCCTGTGTGGGAACAGCAGTGGATTTTAGTTACAACATGCTAAAATCGTTTTCCTATCAGCAGAAATCTTCATCACTTTTCTGCCAGAGAGTAAATAGTACAAACCGGTACCATTTAAAAATAATAAACTTTTGATTGAAGATATAAAACTACAAATCTAACACCACATTCACTTTACCCTCCCGTGGAGATGCCCTACTGCTAGAGCGGCAAAGAGAATGACTGGGGGGTGGAGCTAGGAGGGGGAGCTATATGGACAGCTCTACTGTGTGCTCTCTTTGCCACTTCCTGTAGGGAATGAGAATATCCCAGAAGTAAGGATGAATCCGTGGACTGGATACACCTTGCAAGAGAAAGGAGGTATAAACCTCCAATGGATTGTACATCTGGATAGCACTCAAATTTCCTGTATCAATAGAATATAGAAAATTAGGGGAGGTTGGGAGTTGATGGGCTCCTATTTTGTTTAATTTTAACTTAGCAAGAACTTAACTTAAAAAAATAGATATGGGTAGCTAATACCTTTATTACTTAAATAAGGACGGGTAGCAAAGCATTTGTGTTAATACCGGTGGAATGTGGGCTTAGTCTGATAATAACTCACTTTGATTAGAGTCTAACCGGACTCATATTATCAGTAAACTTTACTATTACTTAAGATATTAGTGAATTGTTATATAGTATAACTGGCACACAGTATTCTTTACGTATCTATTTAGGGACGTCCTGGTGATAATTCCAGTGGTACACCAGCACTACTTTTTTGATAATAGAAGTAAATCACTACACAGAAGTAGTGATACTATTTTTGGTTCTGTGTACTATAATAATAAGCAGCTTAGTCATTACATAAGCGCATTGTAATCCCACCCATTAGATAAACCAGTACTAATTATATGTACATGGTATAATTAACATCTTGTTATAATTTCAGTGGGATACAAGTATTACCACTCAGTCATTATTGGAATGAGATTAATCCAGTTAACTGTGTAGCTACGGTGGTAATATCTTGATTTTGTTTAATTTAATAATATTCACACAAGCAGCTTAGTCTTTGCAAAAAGTACTGCAGTGTTAAACACTTGATATAAAAATCTAATTATATGTACATGGTATACCCCATTATACCATAAATCACTACATAATAGTGGGATAGTATCTTGATATACTAAGCGCACACTACGACTGTTGATAATTGGTATACATGGTATACCCTATTATATTATAAACCACTTATCAGTAGCAAGATAGTATTGTGATATACCTACCTCACACTAGGTCTGCCTATACCTAGGCTTTCTCTTCCAGGGATTAACATCCACACATTGGTCTGCTGATTAGTGTACATTTTGATAATTTTGATATTTATTATCACCTTCCCATTTTACCTGTCAGTCTATGCTGATTATCTAACTGACCACTGTTTTTCCCGTCCAGGATTTAAGTTAATTCAGTTCTTGTATTTTTTAAATGTATTGTCTTTCCATTGATTTTAAAAGTCCCAATAAAAGTTCAATTTTATTTTACCTAGTTTCACCCGCTACTTAGTACTCTGTCTATATTTTATTGATACAGGGAATTTGAGTGCTATCCAGATGTACAATCCATTGGAGGTTTATACCTCCTTTTTTCGTTTATAATATAAAAGCACCCTACACTTAAGTACAAGCCCTTACAATATTTCTCTTTTTGACAGCCTAGCTTCAACTTTTAATAAGATATACAATTATTTTTTAAATTCTACAATATACAGTATATCAAGTCTAAACATTTTTAAAACAAATTAACATCTTGTTTGCTGACTGACACCTAGATTACGAGTTATGCGCGCTATAGGGAAATTAACGAACGCAAGAAAAGTTGCGTTATTTAACCCCCTATACCAGCCATTACAAGTTTTTCAAAATCAGGCTTGTGCTTGCGATATGGGGTTTTTAAGCTCCATACCACACCAAAAACAAGCGCTGTTTTGACGTGCTCGTGCACGCTTTCCCCATAGACATCAATGGGAAGTTGTTAGAAAAAAACCTAACACCTGCGATCGCAGAAAGAAAAGCTCCGTAACACAGCCCCATTGAAGTCTATGGGGAAAGAAAATTAACGTTTAAACCTAACATAAACCCCACGTCTAAATACCCCTAATCTGCCCCCCACCGACAATGCCAGCACCTACATAATGTTATTATTGTGATAAAGCTGACTCAATACAGAATATTATAGATCTTACAGTAATAGCTGTACAGAAATGACAAGAACAATACTCGCCTCTGGGTGGACCGCTGCCTTCTCTCAGTCTCTCCCAAGGCACTGTTAAGAAATATGTGGATTTTGGAAACAGAGGCGCAGGGCCTAGAGTTTTCTTTTCTTTTACTTCTAGTAACCAGGACTTCAAATTAAGGCTGAGAAAGAGAAAACTTCACTTTTGTGTGTGTAGGTAAACACCAAATAATGGGTGCAGTATACTCACTCCGATAAATTCAGAGTCCAACTTCATCAGTTGTTACAAAGATTTCCAATGTAAAATGTAACTTCGATCTATTTTCTCCTGGTGTAAGCGTGACTGCAAATAATGAAACTTTCATCCAAAAAAAATTGGAATCCAGCTCCTCACGATGTGGTTGCAACAGTTGTTTGGCAGTTTCAAAAAGCAGCAACAGATATTTGTTATAAAAAAAACACACATTTATTAAAACCAAGTCTGAATAGATAAAATATAAAATAGCTCTACGCGTTTCAACGAGAATCTCGTCTTTCCCAAGAGCAGTAATGTAAAAGTCTAAAAGTGCTGCCTTTGAAATTGCTCAGGTGCTTTATATACAAATAATTGATGTTCCACTTCCGGTTTATTAACCCCTAATCTGCTGCCCCCGATATCGCCACCACCTAAATAAAGCTATTAACCCCTAATCTGCCGCTCCCAATATCGCGCCACTATATTAAAGTTATTAACCCCTATTCCCCTGCACCCCAATATCGGCCACACTATAATAAATCTATTAACCTCTATTCCGCCGCACCCCGACATCGCCACAACTAAATAAAGCTATTAACCCCTAAACCTCTGGCCTCCCACATCACTACCACTAAATAAATCTATTAACACCTAAACCACTAGCCCCCCACATCGCAACAACCTAAATTAAACTATTAACCCCTACACCTACCCCTAAACCTAACCCTAAAACCCATAACTTTAACATAATTACAATAGAGCTAAGTTAAAGTTACAATTATTAACTAAATAATACCTATTTAAAACTAAATACATACTTACCTGTGAAATAAAACTTAAGCTAGCTACAATATAACTAATAGTTATATTGTAGCTAGCTTAGGTTTTATTTTTATTCCACAGGTAAGTTTGTATTTATTTTAACTAGGTAGACTAGTTAGTAAATAGTAATTAAATATTTAATAACTGCCTAGTTGAAATAAATACAAACTTACCTGTGAAATAAAACCTAACCTGCCTTACACTAAAACCTAAAATTACAAAAATAAAAAAACCTACCATTACAAAAAATAACAAACGAAATTATCAAATATAAAAAAGAATTATACCTAATCTAATAGCCCTATCAAAATAAAAAAAACACCCAAAATAAAAAAAAACTAGCCTACAATAAACTACCAATAGCCCTTAAAATGGCTTTTTGTGGGGCATTGCCCCCAAATATATCAGCTCTTTTCCCTGAAAAAAAAATACAAAGACCCCCCAACAGTAAAACCCACCATCCAACCAGCCCCCCAAAATAAAAAACCTAACTCTAAAAAAAAACCATAAGCTACCCATTGCCCTGAAAAGGGCATTTGGATGCGCATTGCCCTTAAAAGGGCATTTAGCTTTTTTACATGCCCAAACCCTAAACTAAAAAAAAACCACCCAAAAAATCCTTAAAAAAAATCTATCACTAACCCCCGAAGATCCACTTACAGTTTTTGAAGTCCCGCTTGAACGATTTTCATCCAGACGGCGAAAGGTCTTCATCCAGGCGACCTATTCAATCTTTATCCCGGCAACGAAGTCCTCATCCAAGCAGTGAGAAGTCTTCATCCAGACGGCCTCTTCAATCTTCATCCAGGTGGCATCTTCTATCTTGATCCCGGCGGCGCAGGTCCATCCTGAAGATATCCGGCGCGGAGCATCCTCTTCATACGGTCGTACACTGAATCTTCAATGCAAGGTACGCAATTCAAGATGGCGTCCCTTGCATTCCTATTGGCTGACAAATTTGAATCAGCCAACAGGAATTATAGCTGTTAAAATCCTATTGGCTGTCCAAATCAGCCAATAGGATTTAAGCAGCTCTCATTCTATTGGCTGATTCGAATCAGCAGTTAGGAAGTTGTAGTAGTAGTCCTTGCTTTGTTTCCTAACACATTGTTGCCCATGGTACAGAAAGGCAGAGTTGGCTACTCTGTTCTTTCTTTTTCTACAGGTCTCTGTAAGGAGTATGTGTCCTTTCACGCCTTGTGAGCTGTCTTCCTGCCGGACAGCTAGACTGCAAGTAAGTGCTTTTGTCTTCTAGGTCTTGGAGACTTGCACTTCAGAAGAATATGTCAAATGCAGTAGATGGGGACATTTTCAAAATCCTTTATACAGGATTTTCTTTGGCAGTGGCAAGGCATTTTATGAATGTTGAGAGGGATGTTTTTCCTCTTTGGGCTAATGTTGTTGAAATAATTTATTAGTATGTGTGTGGCTTATGTTTTATACAGGGATCTATGTATAAACTTAAAATTTGGCAGTTGTTTTTCTTTGCTTGCTTAGCTAGAACAGGCTGACAGACTGCTTGAACGTTTGTGTAAATTAAGCTCCGGTGTTGTAGGCAGAGGGAAACCCGCGCCTTTTACTTGCTGTGTAGTTTCCTCTCTCTTCCGGTCATGTGACTTCTCTTTGCTTTTGGATAATCACAGAGTGGAGCGGCGTAATTGAATTTCAGTCTCTTCAGTGTCAATCTATTATATGATTGTTTTAGAGACTTATGGCAGCCAAATTGTGTATAAGTGTTACAGTAAGGCACCTCAGCCTGTCTGAGGTGTAGGGGCCTGATTGGTTTATTATTTTAAATAATTTTTGCATAACGTTAAACGGATGTGGTATTAAAAAGTTACAGTTACAATTTAAAAAATTTCTACAATTTTGGGATTTTTTTATTTAGTATGATGGACATGAACCAAGTCTCTGGGGCATATTTATCAAGCTCCGTAGGGAGCTTGATGCACCGTGTTTCCGACGAGCCTTCAGTCTAAAGACTGCTGCTCCATAACTTGTCTGCCTGTTCTGAGGCCGCAGACAGAAATCAACCCGATCAAATACGCGATGGCCGCAAATCTGCAGGGGGCGGTATTGCACCAGCAGTTCACAATAGTGTATGCTGTTGGCATTTATTGATGTGCAGTGGACATGATATGCTACATCGTATCATGTCTGCTCACACTATAATAAATTGACCCCTCTGTGTCTTTTGACAAATGCTTGCTATGCCTTGAGGTACAAATTGTTTTGCCTATGCAATTATGTGCTGTGTGCTTAGCTAGAACACTCAAATTTAAAGATAAATTGTTGCCCTCTGAGCCCAATGTCTTTCAGGATGATGCTGTTTAGGCAATGCCACAGCTTTCTCCTCAAACGTCCCAAGCCTCTATGGCATCACATACAGTGCCCTGCAGTTCCTCTCAGTCTTATTTGCCTGCAGATTTTGCTGCACAGGTATCTTCTGCGGTATCTGCAGCATTATCTGCTTTTCATATGCTGGGAAAACGCAAGAGGAAAATTAGACATTCAGATAGTAAGGTTTCTGTTCCACCTACTGCTACGCACGTTGCCCTCCCTCATACGTCTGATAAGGAGGATACGTCAGTAGCCTCTGGGGGTGAAATCTCAGATTCGGACAGTATTATTCCTTTATCTGATACTGAAGCAGTAAACTTCAGATTTAAGCTTGAACACCTTTGTGTACTGTTAAAGGAGGTATTGGCTACTTTGGACAACTCTGATACTTCTGTCGTGGTCAACCCTAAGAAGTCTAGTAAACTTAATAAATACTATAATGTTCCTTCCTCTGTGGTTTTTCTTTTCCTGTCCCAGACCGTGTGACGGATATTATTTCACAGGAATGGGAGAAGCCAGGGATTCCTTTCTCCCCGTCTCCTGTATTTAAAAAGTTGTTTTGTGTTGCTGACTCCATTAAAGATTCTTGGCGCACAGTGCCTAAAGTAGAAGGGGCTATTTATACTCTGCTCCTTTAAGGATCCCATGGACAAAAAGCTGGAAGCTTATTTGAAGAAGATGTATGTTCATCTAAGGTCTTCAATGGCAACCTGCAGTTTGTATTGCCACAGTACCAAGTGCGGCATCTTATTGGTGCAACGCCTTGTCTGAATCAATTTTAGTAGAGACTCCGTTGGAGGAGATACAAGATAGGATTAAGGCTCTCAAACTAGCCAATTCCTTTATTTCTGATGCTAACATGCAAGTTATTAGACTGGGAGCCAAGATGTCTGTCTTCTCTGTCCTAGCCCGTAGGGCATTGTGGCGTAAATCTTGGTTAGCTGATGTTACCTCTAAGTCCAAGCTTCTGGTGCTTCCTTACAAGGGTAAGACCGTGTTCGGACCTGGTCTAGCAGAAATAATATCTGATATTACGGGTGGAAAAGGGTCTTTTCTACCGCAAGACAAGAAGAACAGCCTCAAAGGATGTCAAAGTAATTTTCATTTTGTAACTTCAGAGGTCACAAGTATTCCTTTGCCTCTTCCAAGCAGGAGCAGTCCAAGTCTTCTTGGAAGCCTAATCAGTCTTGGAATAAGGGGAAGCAATCAAAGAAACCTTTAGCTGAGTCTAAGCCAGCATGAAGGGTCGGCCCCCGATCCTGGATCAGATCAAAAGGGGGGCAGACTTTCCCTGTTTGGTCAAGCATGGAGACATGATGTCCCAGATCCTGATACATAGTATCTCAGGGTTACAAAATAGAATTCAAAACTTTCCCTCCCAGGGGCAGATTCCACCTCTCAAGATTATCTGCAGACCAGGTAAAAAGAGAGGCATTCTTGAACTGCGTTCAGTACCTTTCCTCCCTGGGAGCGATTGTTCCAGTTTCAGTAAGGGAACAGGGTCTAGGATTCTATTCAAATCTGTTTGTGGTTCTCAAAAAAGAGGGGAATTTTCAACCCATTTTAGACCTAAAGTGCCTCAACAAGTTTCTCAGAATACCGTCCTTCAAAATGGAAACCATTCGTTCCATTCTTCCTTTGGTCCAAGAGGGTCAGTTCATGACGACCATAGAACTGAAGGACGCGTATCTTCATGTTCCCATCCACAGGGATAATCACAAATTCCTGAGATTCGAATTTCTAGACAAACACTTTCAGTTTGTGGCTCTTCCATTTGGACTTACCACAGCTCCCAGAATTTTCTGGGGGCTCTCTTGGCAGTGATCAGGTCTTGGGGAATTGAGGTGGCGCCATACCTGGATGACATATTGGTTCAGGTGCCATCTTTTTAACAAGCAAACATTCATACAGAGATCTTGTTGTCTTTTCTATGTTCCCACGATTGGAAAGTGAATCTGGAAAAGAGCTCCCTTGTTCCAGCTACAAGGGTGGTTTTCTTAGGCACCATAATAGATTCCCTATCTATGACAATTTTTCTGAAAATCAGAAAATCCAAAATTCTCTCCTCTTGCCTCTCTATTCAGTCTAATATTCGGCCATCAGTGGCTCAATGTATGGAGGTAATTGGTCTGATGGTCGCTTCCATGGACATCATTCCCTTTGCTCGATTCCATTTGAGAGCTCTGCAATTATGCATGTTCAGGCAATGGAACGGAGACCATTCGGATCTGTCTCAGAGGATAGATCTAGACCAGTCGAAAAGAGACTCTCTCCCGTGGTGGCTTTCTCAGGACCATCTGTTTCAGGGCACATGCTTCCGGAGACCTTCCTGGGTGATTGTGACCACGAACGCCAGCCTGCTAGGCTGGGGAGCAGTCTGGGACTTGTTAAAGGCGCAGGGACTATAGACTCGGGAGGAGTCTGCTCTCCCCATAAACATCTTGGAGTTGAGAGCGATTTTACAATGCTCTGATAGCTTGGCCTCAATTGTCTTTAGCCCGGTTTATCAGGTTTCAGTCGGACAGCATCACCTCAGTGGCTTACATCAACCACCAGGAAGGAACTCAGGGTTCCTTAGCCATTAAGGATGTGGCACAGATTATTCAGTGGGTGGAAGCTCACAATCGTTGTCTACCTGCCATTTACATTCCTGGAGTGGACAACTGGGAAGCGGATTTCCTGAGCAGACAGACATTTCATTCCGGAGAGTGGGCTCTCTATCCGGAGGTGTTCTCCAGGTTAACTCTCAAATGGGGGTGCTGGAGTTTAATCTGATGGCATCCTGGCAGAACACCAAGCTTCCAAGGTACAGTTCAAGGTCAAGAGATCCTCAGGCCGATCTGATAGATGCTCTGGCGGTTCCTTGGGATTTCGGTCTAGCATACCTATTTCCTCCGTCATTTGTGCTCCTTCCACGACTTATTGCTCTATCAAACAAGAGAGAGCATCAGTAATTCTAATAGCTCCTGCATGGCCTCGCAGGATCTGGTATGCAGACCTAGTGAAGATATCATCTCGGCCGCCTTGGGGGTTGTCTCTGAGGAAGGGCCTTCTAACTCAGGGTCCATTCCTCCATCCAAATCTTGTTTCTCTGAAGCTGACTGTTTAGTGATTGAACGCTTAATTATGTCTAAGTGTGGATTTTCTGAGTCGGTCATTGAGACCATGATCCAGGCTCGCAAGCCTGTTACTCAAAAAATTTACCATAAGGTATGGCGTAAATACCTCTATTGATGTGAATCTAAGGGCTACTCTTGGAGTAGGGTAAGGATTCCTAGAATTTTGTCTTTTCTCCAGGAAGATCTGGAGAAAGGGTTGTCAGTCAGTTCTCTGAAATGTCAGATTTCTGCATTATCTATTTTGTTACACAAGCGTCTGGCGGATGTGCCAAATGTTCAATCTTTTTGCCAAGCCCTGGTCAGAATCAGGCCTGTGTTTAAACCTGTTGCTCCTCCTTGGAGCCTTAATCTTGTAGTTAAAGTTTTGCAGCAGGCTCCATTTGAGCCAATGCATTCCATAGATATTAAGTTGCTATCTTAGAAGGTTTTGTTTCTTATTGCTATCTTTTCTGCTCTGAGAGTTTCGGAACTCTCAGCTTTGCAGTGTGATTTGCCTTACCTTATTTTCATGCGGATAAGGCTGTTCTTCGTACTAAATTGGGGTTTCTTCCTAAAGTGGTTTTGGATAGAAATATTAATCAGGAAATAGTTTTTCCTTCTCTCTGTCCCAATCCTTCTTCTCATAAAGAACGTCTGTTGCACAACTTGGATGTTGTGCGTGCTCTAAAATTCTACCTACAGACGACTAAGGATTTTCACCAGTCTTCTGCCCTGTTTGTTTGTTTCTCAGGAAAGCATAAGTTTCAGAAGGCTACTTCGACTTCTCTTTCCCTCTGGTTGATAAGTATGATTCGTTTTGCTTATGAGACTGCTGGACAGCCGCCTCCTGAGAGAATTACAGCTCATTCCACTAGGGCTGTCTCCTCTTCTTGGGCTTTTAAAAATAAAGCTTCTGTGAAACAAATTTGCAAGGCTACAACTTGGTCCTCTCTGTATACTTTTTCCAAATTTTCCACATTTGATATTTTTGCCTCGGCTGAGGCCTCTTTTGGGAGAAAGGTTCTTCAAGCGGTGGTGCCTTCTGTTTAAGTCTGCCTGTCTTGTTCTGCCTCCCTGTTCATTCTGTGTCCTCTAGCTTGGGTATTGGTTCCCACTAGTAATTGAATGACGTTGTGGACTCTCCATATCTTAGGAAAGAAAACAAAATTTATGCTTACCTGATAAATTTCTTTCTTTCCCAATATGGAGAGTCCACGACCCCACCCTTTATTAAGACAGTTATTTTTTACTAAACCTCAGGCACCTCTACACCTTTGTGTTACTCCTTTTCCATTTCCCTTCGGTCAAAAGACTGGGGATTATGGGTAAGGGAGTGACACTTAACAGCTTTGTTGTGGTGCTCTTTGCCTCCTTCTGCTGGCCAAGAGTGATATTCCCACTAGTAACTGAATGACGTTGTGGACTCTCCATATCCGGAAAGAATTTATCAGGTAAGCATAAATTTTGTTTTCCTTGTCCATACCAACAGGTTTCATGGAATTAAGGGTTTAGATCGAGAATACGTCCTTCCTTTTTAGCAACAGCTACCTGTTATATGGTCAATTACTTGAAAATATAATTGAACTATATTTTTACATCTAATATTACTTTTATGTTCATTGATATGTTATCTTACCTTATGTGTGGTCTTGTCCACATAGGCCCTCCCACACAGGCACTTCACTTAATAAATAACATATGTTTTATTACATGCCTAATAGCCCCTAATGTCATATGTCTTATAGATAAATAGACAGACAGACAGACTGACAGAAAGGTTGCTAGATAATTGATAGACACAGACAGATAGATAAATAGATATATAGAAAGATGATTGATTGATAGACAGACTGATATAGATAAATAAAAAAAGGCAGACAGATTATCAAGACACCTTATACAAAAGGGTATAATATTGGGTGGCTAAAGAAAGATTAATAACCTATGACACATGTAATGTAATGCATTCTGTCTCTGTGTCTGTTATCTTATCTGTTGCTATGTTTGTGGAAATTCCCTAGAATTTATCATTTAAGTCCAATACATTTGTTAAATATTTATGTTTGTTATTAGTTAGATGTCATACGTGGGGGCGTATAAAACACATTACAGGTGTCATAGGTTATTAATCTTTATTTAGCCACCAAATATTATACCCTTTTGTATAAGGTGTCCTGATACTGTTTTGCTGTGAAATAACAATCTAAACAAATATGCAATATTTTGCTAAGCATTTGTCTAGCCATGCTTGATGTAATCAATGTTCTATGTACACATAAAATCTATTCTATAAAAACAAATGTGTTGCATACCCTTCAAAGAGCTGTTATGAAGATTTGTGGGATCAATATGGAGTATAATTCTACATTTCCAATAATCAAATAAGTATTTATGGTACATACTCTCTAATCCCCCCCATTATCTGTTAATTCACAGTTTAAATCACTATTTTGTGGTCTCATAAATTACACATATTATTATATACACAAATTAACCCCATAAATACAAAATGCAAATATTGTACAAAAATAAATGTTCATTAAAAATGTGTACATCCAACACCTAAGTAGAAATAACCCTGCATAATTCAATAAAAACAACTGTACAGATGCATAATGTCAGATTAGAAAAAAACATAGAAATATATTTCCTTGTCCATACCAACAGGTTTCATGGAATTAAGGGTGTAAATCCAGAATGCTTCCTTTTTAACAATAGCTATCTGTTATATGGTCTATTACTTGAAAATATAATTGAATTATACTGTACCCAAATTCAAGAAAATGTGAAAAATTCGGAGCTTCAATATTTTTACATCTAATATTACTTTTATGTTCATTGATATGTTATCTTACCTTATGTGTGGTCTTGCCCATATAGGCTCTCCCACACAGGCACGTCACTAAATAAATAGCATATGTTGTATTACATGCCTAATAGCCCCTAATGTCATATGTCTTATAGATAGATAGATAGATAGATAGATATATGACAGATAGGCAGACAGTTAGATATATGATTGATAGATAGACAGACAGATACATAGATATATACAAAGATGATTGATAGATGGATGATAGACAGACAGATAGATAGATAGATAGACAGACTGATAGATACATAAATAAAAAGACAGACAGATAGATGTATTTTCTTAAATATCTCCTAAAATGCATTCTGTCTCTGTATCTGTTATCTTATCTGTTGCTAAATCTGTGGAAATGCCCTAGAATATATTAGTTAAGTTCAATATATTTGTTAAATATTTATTTTTGTTATTAGTTAGATGTCATAAGTAGGGGCTTATAAAACACATTACAGGTGTCATAGGTTATTAATCTTTATTTAGCCACCCAATATTATACCCTTTTGTATAAGGTGTCTTGATAATGTTTTGCTGTGAAATAACAATCTGAACAGAAATGCAAAATTTTGCTAAGCATTTGTCTAGCCATGCTTGATGTAATCAATGTTCTATGTACACACAGAATCTATTCTATAAAAACAAATGTGTTGCATACCCTTCCCAGAGCTGTGATGAAGATTTGTGGGGTCAATATGAAGAAGAAAATGAAAAATATTTTTTTCACAAATTCAAGAAAATGTGAAGAAATTGGAACTTCAATATTTTTACATCTAATGTTGCTTTTATGTTCATTGATATGTTATCTTACCTTATGTGTGGTCTTGCCCACATATTGCCTCCTACACAGGCACATCACTAAATAAATAGCATATGTTATATTACATGCATAATAGCACCCAATGCCTGTCTGGGGATGAACAAAATTGGGGTACTTTAGCATTGAATTGCAATTACCATAATTTAAGCAAGGATAGCATCCTTCTATACCTTCAGTTATGTATCTTTGTTTCAACATTTAGAACTTCCGAAATCTACGTATATGTACAATTCATCATTAAAGTGATTGTAAACAAAGTGTCATTCAAATAGAAATATGGAATCCTGGTTAAATAAAATGTATAGCACTGCCTTTACTTAATTTCAAAATTGTTCCTAACGATGTTAAAAATGCTCTGTACTTTATTAGCCTCGCCCCCACCACAATGTTTGTGTGAGCCATACAGCAAAATCAGATTCTTGCCGTATGGCTTGCACAAACATTGGATAAGTGGTGAATACATCACCGCTTCAAAAAAAGCTTTATTCAAAAGGGGTCAGCAGTGATGGGGCAAAAATATTAACCCCTTCAGGAACGATTTTACAATGGAATAAATGTACCACTATAAATTTTATCCAACCAGGATTTTATATTTTTATTTGAATGATGCTTCATTTACCATCACTTTAATGTTTCCTCTACATGCAGGGGTGTATTAATGCATAGGTTAACAAGGCCGGTGCCTAGAGTGACAAATTTAGGGGGGCAGCACTAGGCCACTGCAGTCTGCACTGAATATGTGTCCAGGCTTTAAAAAAAGGAAATTTATGCTTACCTGATAAATTTGTTTGTTTTACGATATGACGAGTCCACGGATTTCATCCTTACTTGTGGGATATCGCCTCCTGGTCAGCAGGAGGAGGCAAAGAGCACCACAGCAGAGCTGTATATATAGCTCCTCCCTTCCCTCCCACTCCAGTCATTCGACCGAAGTTAGGAAGAGAAAGGAAAAGCCAAGGTGCAGAGGTGACTGAAGTTTAACAAAAATAAAGACCTGTCTTAAAAATTGACAGGGTGGGCCGTGGACTCGTCATATCTTAAAAGAAACAAATTTATCAGGTAAGCATAAATTTCCTTTTCTTTTACAAGATATGACGAGTCCACGGATTTCATCCTTACTTGTGGGATACAATACCAAAGCTATAGGACACGGATGAATGGGAGGGACAAGACAGGAACCTAAACGGAAGGCACCACTGCTTGAAGAACCTTTCTCCCAAACACAGCCTCGGATGAGGCAAAAGTATCAAATTTGGAAAATTTGGAAAAAGTGTGAAGAGACGACCAAGTTGCAGCCTTGCAAATCTGTTCAACAGAAGCATCATTTTTAAATGCCCATGAGGAAGCCACAGCCCTAGTAGAATGAGCCGTAATTCTTTCAGGAGTCTGCTGTCCAGCAGTCTCATATGCAAAACGGATGATACTCTTCAGCCAAACAGAAAGAGAAGTAGCTGTAGCTTTCTGGCCCTTATGTTTACTGGAAAAGGCAACAAATAATGAAGATGATTGACGAAATTCTTTAGTCACCTGCAAATAAAACTTCAAGGCACGGACCACGTCCAAGTTATGTAACAGACGCTCCTTCTTAGAAGAAGGATTGGGACACAATGAAGGAACAATAATTTCCTGATTAATATTTCTGTTGGAAACAACCTTAGGAAGAAAACCAGGTTTGGTACGTAACACTACCTTATCGGAATGAAAAATAAGGTAAGGAGAATCACATTGTAGAGATGAAAGCTCAGAAACTCTGCGAGCAGAAGAAATAGCAACTAAAAATAAAACTTTCCAAGATAACAACTTATTATCTATGGAATGCATAGGTTCAAATGGAACCCCTTGAAGAACCTTAAGAACTAAATTCAAACTCCAAGAGGAGCAAAAGGTCTAAACACAGGCCTGATCCTAGTCAGAGCCTGACAAAAGGATTGAACATCCAGAATATCTGCCAGACGTTTGTGTAACAAAATAGATAAAGCAGAAATCTGTCCCTTTAAGGAACTTGCTGATAACCCCTTCTCCAACCCTTCTTGGAGAAAGGACAAAATCCTAGGAATCCTAATCTTACTCCATGAGTAACCCTTGGATTCGCACTATTAAAGATATTTACGCCATATCTAATGGTAAATCTTTCTAGTAACAGGCTTACGTGCCTGAATCAAGGTATCAATTACCGAATCAGAGAACCCTCACTTAGATAAAATCAAGCGTTCAATCTCCAAGCAGTCAGCTGTAGAGAAATCAGATTCGGATGCTGGAAGGGTACCTGAATGAGAAGGTCCTGCCTCAATGGAAGCTTCCACGTTGGCAGAGATGACATGTCCACCAGATCGGCATACCAAGTCCTGCAAGGCCACGCAGGAGCGATGAGAATCACTGAAGCCCTCTCTTGTTTGATCTGAGCAATCACTCGGGTGAGGAGAGCAAACGGTAGAAACACATAAGCTAGGTTGAACGCCCAAGGCACTGCCAAGGCATCTATCAGTTCGGCCTGAGGATCCCTGGACCTGGATCCGTATCTCGGGAGATTGGCATTCTGACGAGATGCCATAAGATCCAGCTCCGGTATGCCTCATCTGAGAATCAGGGTGGCAAAGACCTCCGGATGGAGTTCCCATTCCCCCGGATGAAACGTCTGTCTGCTCAAAAAATCCGCTTCCCAGTTGTCCACTCCCGGGATGTAGATTGCTGACAGATAACAAGAGTGAGCCTCCGCCCACCGAATTATCTTGGATACTTCTGTCATCGCCAATGAACTCCTTGTTCCTCCCTGATGATTGATGTAAGGCACAGTCGTGATGTTGTCCGAATGAAATCGGATGAATTTGGTCGAAGCCAACTGAGGCCAAGCCTGAAGCGCATTGAATATTGCTCTCAACTCCAGAATATTGATTGGAAGTAGAGACTCCGATCGAGTCCACACACCCTGAGCCTTCAGGGAATTCCAGACTGCCCCCCCATCCTAGTAGACTGGTGTCCGTTGTCACTATCACCCATGAGGGTCTGCGGAATCACGTCCCTTGGGACAGATGATCCTGCGACAACCACCAAAGAAGAGAGTCTCTTGTCTCTTGATCCAGATCTATCTGGGGAGACAAATTTGCATAATCTCTATTCCACTGTCTGAGCATGCACAGTTGTAGAGGTCTGAGATGAAAACGAGCAAAAGGAATGATGTCCATTGCTGCCACCATCAATCCAATTACCTCCATGCACTGAGCCACTGATGGCCGAGGATTGGACTGAAGGGCTCGGCATGTATTCAAAAATTTTAAAGGGACACTGAACCCAAATTTTTTCTTTTGTAATTCAGAAAGAGCATGCAATTTTAAGCAACTTTCTAATTTACTCCTATTATCAATTTTTCTTCGTTCTCTTGCTATCATTATTTGAAAAAGAAGGCATCTAAGCTTTTTTTTGGTTTCAGTACTCTGGACAGCACTTTCGTGCCTAAGACTGCTTGTGTAAGAGCAGAACAAGCGTACTTAGGAGCCGAAATGGCAGCCGGAACACGATCCCCCGGATGTCTCTCTCAACACAATTGCGCTAAATCGCGCCAATACCAAGCCCCGCCCATCATGGGCATCAGAACCCGGGAAAAACAATCAATACGCCCATACAGGCCAAAACCCCGGAGTCTAGTAGTGTGAGCTCCGGAACTCTCCCAGCGTCAGCCTTTCCCTTAGTGAAACTCTTTCCATCTACATAATAAAGAGGAATAGCCCGAGTATACACCTAATAGTATAACATCCCAGCGCTTCTAGGTTACCGTAGGCATGCTAGAGTGTCTGGGTAATATAAGTTCTATGACGGTTCCCATTCTTTTCTTATACTAATGAGGACCGGCATATAGTGACAGGAAGCCTTAATAGCCCCTAACAGCAAGTAAAAGCACAGTCATTCTGAGCTATGTCACACATATTTCTGTATTCTTTTTCAGTGTCAAGCCCCAGAAAAAAAGACTGCACGTACTTTCATGCTGAGGAACAGCATGAGAAATTTCACAGTGTCAAGAGGTCCACTCTTCCTCCTGAGGTCCTGTGAAGATAGAAAGGCCTTAGTTAAAGCTTCTCTAAGACCAACACAGAATAGCAGCATGAATATGGGAGGCACAAAGGGGTTAAACCCCCCAGTTCCCATAGTCAGAAATCCAGAGGCTGCTCTGTAGTAAAATAGTACACTTTGGCACCATTTAAAAATAAAAAACTCTTGATTGAAGAATCTAAACTAACACCTCACTTTACCTCTTCCTATCACTAACACAGGCAAAGAGAATGACTGGAGTGGGAGGGAAGGGAGGAGCTATATATACAGCTCTGCTGTGGTGCTCTTTGCCTCCTCCTGCTGACCAGGAGGCGATATCCCACAAGTAAGGATGAAATCCGTGGACTCGTCATATCTTGTAAAAGAAAATATATTTTTAATTTTGACAGGGCCGCCAAGTGGTCACGCCTTCTTCCTGTCTACTCTGTTGTTAACGGCATTTAATAAACTAGAGAGAGCCACACAGAATTTGATATGTAAAGCACCCGCCTCACACGCCCCAATCTCATTATGGCGCCAAAACCCAGCAAGTTCTCTAACTCTCAGAAGTAGCCTATCTCCACGCAATTAGTGGCACATCTTTGAGTACCTCATGGTCGGAGGAGGTGCAGCTTTAATTGTCAGCAGTTTCGGGAGTCGTCATTGAAATTGAGTAACTTGGGAACAATGAGTGCTCCTTAAGATCATTGCTTATATTAGCTACCTATGGACTAACAGAATCTCTGTGATCCCATACTTATGAGTTTGGCCGCGCGACACAGAATATGGAAATTGTAGCAGAGCAGCTGTGAATTACACTACACGGCAGGTACTCTGGTGCTGTGTGGATTAACAAAGTGGGCTTTGTCCAACTACACTGCTGGGGTGCCCAATAGGTCGATCGCGACCTACCAGTCGATCACTAAGGCGCTGCTGGTAGATGGTGGCCGGCACTTTAATTGGTCCTGCTGGAAAATTTTAGAACACCGGTGCTTGCGTAAGTCACACAGCCTGCTCTGCTGCAGCACGCAAATAAATGTTAGGGCCGCAATTTCTCTTCCCATCCTTGAGCGCAGGATTAGTTTATTGTTGTTGCTAAGTAACCTGTGTCACATGACCACAGCGGCTTAGACTTACAAGGTGGGAAAAGGTAGGCTTAAGACTTCCCATTTAATCCCTGTGCCTACTCCTACCGCCTAAAAAAAATACATTTACTGAACTGAGCTTGGGCTCCAGCCTGACAGCATATTTTGTTTAGCATTAGTGCTGGGGTTAGGATTAGAAATTAGGTTGATCCTTTGAGGTCCTCTTCGTTATACAAGAAGTTAAATGAAGTTGACATATGCCAGAGATATCTTAGCAGTGACTGCCCTGATATTGTGGAGTGTTTATGTTCAGTAACTCAAAGGAACATAACAGTAATGCCAGTAAATTCAAGTTTTCAATAGATACTGGCTTTCTAAAAAAAATGTAATGCTTAGCTTTAAAATCAACTCTGCTGTGGCAATTTTCACTCCCATAAAATGTAAACATAAAGAACAAGCTTCATTAAAATTGGCAAAAAGAGTTTAAATATTTTTAAATGTATTCATAAAAAAATCAGTTGTTGTTAACATCTTTATATTATCTTAACTTTAAAGTCTGTTTTGCCATTAAAGGGACAGGATAAAAGTTAAAATTAAAGTTTTATGGTTCAGATAGAGTGAATATATAATTCCTAAAAAAAAAAGTCACAATACCCTGACCAAAAAAATATTGTGGCCTAAAAACAGCCTAAAACCTAGGGGGGAGTGGGGTAGCAGAATTTTGAGTGCCTAGGGCAGCACAAATCCTAAATACACCACTGTCTACATGCCTGCATTTAGTGCAAAGAAAATTCCAGTACATCTGGATTACACTGTCTAAGTATAGGCCAATGTTTTTTTAAATTTCCATAATACGTTTATCATGTACTGTATGATCCATGATAAACATTAATCTTTCTCTTTTTGTTTGTTAGTATCTCCTCTTGTATTATGCTCTTTTGACCTACTTAAAGGGACACTGAACCCAATTTTTTTCTTTCGTGATTCAGATACAGCATGCAATTTTAAGCAACTTTCTAATTAACTCATATTATTAAATTTTCTTCATTCTCTTGGTATATTTATTTGAAAAGCAAGAATGTAAGTTTAGATGCCTGCCCATTTTTGGTGAACAACCTGGGTTGTTCTTGCTGATTGGACAGCACCAATAAACAAGTGCTGTCCATGGTTCTGAACCAAAAATGTGCTGGCTCTTTAGCTTAGAAGCCTTCTTTTTCAAATAAAGATAGCAAGAGAACAAAGAAAAATTGATAATAGAAGTAAATTAGAAAGTTGCTTAAAATTGCATGCTCTATCTGAATCATGAAAGAAAAAAATTGGGTTCAGTATCCCTTTAATTCATGTTAAATGAAATACAATGGATAGCCCCTTTCTAAAAGCTTTTTGCACATGACCTGAAGTCTGTCTTGTAGTTTATCCTGTTCTGACACTATCCTTTTAACTGCCACAAACTGACTACCTGGGAGGATTTAACAGTACTTTTTGAATGGGAACTTTTATAATGTCAAATATTATTTCTATTTGTGGATGTAATAAACACATCTGTTTCAACTCTTCTCCTTCCACAAAGACTGCTGAATCTAAAAAATGTACAACTTCCTCACTACACGTTAATGTAAACTTTATGGAATTGGTACTACAAGATTTTAGCCTCAGCAAAAGGAAACCTAAGTTATAATAATGACAATAATTGCTTTATCGAAACCAAAACTTTACCCTTATTTTTTTAAATATTTAAACAACTAATATAATTTTAAAAATGCATCTGCATATTATTCACAGTCTAATCTTTGATTTGAGTTAATCATTCTATCTGACATTCATTTAGGCCTAGATTTGGAGTTCGGCGGTAAAAGGGCTGCTAACGCTCCGCGGGCTTTTTTCTGGCCGCACCATAAATTTAACTCTGGTATCGAGAGTTTAATCAAATGCTGCGTTAGGCTCCAAAAAAGGAGCGTAGAGCATTTTTACCGCAAATGCAACTCTCGATACCAGAGTTGCTTACGGACGCGGCCGGCCTCAAAAACGTGCTCGTGCACGATTCCCCCATAGGAAACAATGGGGCTGTTTGAGCTGAAAAAAAACCTAACACCTGCAAAAAAGCAGCGTTCAGCTCCTAACGCAGCCCCATTGTTTCCTATGGGGAAACACTTCCTACGTCTGCACCTAACACTCTAACATGTACCCCGAGTCTAAACACCCCTAACCTTACACTTATTAACCCCTAATCTGCCGCCCCCGCTATCGCTGACCCCTGCATATTTTTTTAAACCCCTAATCTGCCGCTCCGTAAACCGCCGCCACCTACGTTATCCCTATGTACCCCTAATCTGCTACCCCTAACACCGCCGACCCCTATATTATATTTATTAACCCCTAACCTGCCCCCCACAACGTCGCCGACACCTGCCTACACTTATTAACCCCTAATCTGCCGAGCGGACCTGAGCGCTACTATAATAAATGTATTAACCCCTAATCCACCTCACTAACCCTATCATAAATAGTATTAACCCCTAATCTGCCCTCCCTAACATCGCCGACACCTAACTTCAATTATTAACCCCTAATCTGCCGACCGGAGCTCACCGCTATTCTAATAAATGTATTAACCCCTAAAGCTAAGTCTAACCCTAACACTAACACCCCCCTAAGTTAAATATAATTTAAATCTAACGAAATAAATTAACTCTTATTAAATAAATTATTCCTATTTAAAGCTAAATACTTACCTGTAAAATAAATCCTAATATAGCTACAATATAAATTATAATTATATTATAGCTATTTTAGGATTAATATTTATTTTACAGGCAACTTTGTAATTATTTTAACCAGGTACAATAGCTATTAAATAGTTAAGAACTATTTAATAGTTACCTAGTTAAAATAATAACAAATTTACCTGTAAAATAAATCCTAACCTAAGTTATAATTAAACCTAACACTACCCTATCAATAAAATAATTAAATAAACTACCTACAATTACCTACAATTAACCTAACACTACACTATCAATAAATTAATTAAACACAATTCCTACAAATAAATACAATTAAATAAACTATCTAAAGTACAAAAAATAAAAAAGAACTAAGTTACAGAAAATAAAAAAATATTTACAAACATAAGAAAAATATTACAACAATTTTAAACTAATTACACCTACTCTAAGCCCCCTAATAAAATAACAAAGCCCCCCAAAATAAAAAATTCCCTACCCTATTCTAAATTAAAAAAGTTACAAGCTCTTTTACCTTACCAGCCCTGAACAGGGCCCTTTGCGGGGCATGCCCCAAGAATTTCAGCTCTTTTGCCTGTAAAAAAAAACATACAATACCCCCCCCCAACATTACAACCCACCACCCACATACCCCTAATCTAACCCAAACCCCCTTAAAGAAACCTAACACTAAGCCCCTGAAGATCTTCCTACCTTGTCTTCACCATACCAGGTTCACCGATCCGTCCTGGCTCCAACATCTTCATCCAACCCAAGCGGGGGTTGGCGATCCATAATCCGGTCCAGAAGAGGCTCCAAAGTCTTCCTCCTATCCGGCAAGAAGAGGACATCCGGACCGGCAAACATCTTCTCCACGCGGCATCTTCGATCTTCTTCCATCCGGAGCGAAGCGGCAGGATCCTGAAGACATCCAGCGCGGAACATCCATCCGGACCGACGACTGAACGACGAATGACTGTTCCTTTAAGGGACGTCATCCAAGATGGCGTCCCTCGAATTCCGATTGGCTGATAGGATTCTATCAGCCAATCGGAATTAAGGTAGGAATTTTCTGATTGGCTGATGGAATCAGCCAATCAGAATCTAGTTCAATCCGATTGGCCGATCCAATCAGCCAATCAGATTGAGCTCGCATTCTATTGGCTGATCGGAACAGCCAATAGAATGCGAGCTCAATCTGATTGGCTGATTGGATCAGCCAATCGGATTGAACTTGATTCTGATTGGCTGATTCCATCAGCCAATCAGAAAATTCCTACCTTAATTCCGATTGGCTGATAGAATCCTATCAGCCAATCGGAATTCGAGGGACGCCATCTTGGATGACGTCCCTTAAAGGAACAGTCATTCGTCGTTCAGTCGTCGGTCCGGATGGATGTTCCGCGCTGGATGTCTTCAGGATCCTGCCGCTTCGCTCCGGATGGAAGAAGATCGAAGATGCCGCTTGGAGAAGATGTTTGCCGGTCCGGATGTCCTCTTCTTGCCGGATAGGAGGAAGACTTTGGAGCCTCTTCTGGACCGGATTATGGATCGCCAACCCCCGCTTGGGTTGGATGAAGATGTTGGAGCCAGGACGGATCGGTGAACCTGGTATGGTGAAGACAAGGTAGGAAGATCTTCAGGGGCTTAGTGTTAGGTTTCTTTAAGGGGGTTTGGGTTAGATTAGGGGTATGTGGGTGGTGGGTTGTAATGTTGGGGGGGGGGTATTGTATGTTTTTTTTTACAGGCAAAAGAGCTGAAATTCTTGGGGCATGCCCTGCAAAGGGCCCTGTTCAGGGCTGGTAAGGTAAAAGAGCTTGTAACTTTTTTAATTTAGAATAGGGTAGGGATTTTTTTATTTTGGGGGGCTTTGTTATTTTATTAGGGGGCTTAGAGTAGGTGTAATTAGTTTAAAATTGTTGTAATATTTTTCTTATGTTTGTAAATATTTTTTTATTTTCTGTAACTTAGTTCTTTTTTATTTTTTGTACTTTAGATAGTTTATTTAATTGTATTTATTTGTAGGAATTGTGTTTAATTAATTTATTGATAGTGTAGTGTTAGGTTAATTGTAGGTAATTGTAGGTAGTTTATTTAATTATTTTATTGATAGGGTAGTGTTAGGTTTAATTATAAGTTAGGTTAGGATTTATTTTACAGGTAAATTTGTTATTATTTTAACTAGGTAACTATTAAATAGTTCTTAACTATTTAATAGCTATTGTACCTGGTTAAAATAATTACAAAGTTGCCTGTAAAATAAATATTAATCCTAAAATAGCTATAATATAATTATAATTTATATTGTAGCTATATTAGGATTTATTTTACAGGTAAGTATTTAGCTTTAAATAGGAATAATTTATTTAATAAGAGTTAATTTATTTCGTTAGATTTAAATTATATTTAACTTAGGGGGGTGTTAGTGTTAGGGTTAGACTTAGCTTTAGGGGTTAATACATTTATTAGAATAGCGGTGAGCTCCGGTCGGCAGATTAGGGGTTAATAATTGAAGTTAGGTGTCGGCGATGTTAGGGAGGGCAGATTAGGGGTTAATACTATTTATGATAGGGTTAGTGAGGCGGGTTAGGGGTTAATAACTTTATTATAGTAGCGCTCAGGTCCGCTCGGCAGATTAGGGGTTAATAAGTGTAGGCAGGTGTCGGCGACGTTGAGGGGGGCAGATTAGGGGTTAATAAATATAATATAGGGGTCGGCGATGTTAGGGGTAGCAGATTAGGGGTACATAGGGATAACGTAGGTGGCGGCGATTTGCGGTCGGAAGATTAGGGGTTAATTATTTTAAGTAGCTTGCGGCGACGTTGTTGGGGGCAAGTTAGGGGTTAAGAAATATAATATAGGGGTCGGCGGGGTTAGGGGCAGCAGATTAGGGGTACATAAGTATAACGTAGGTGGCGGTCGGCAGATTAGGGGTTAAAAATTTAAATAGAGTGGCGGCGATGTGGGGGGACCTCGGTTTAGGGGTACATAGGTAGTTTATGGGTGTTAGTGTACTTTAGGGTACAGTAGTTAAGAGCTTTATAAACTGGCGTTAGCCAGAAAGCTCTTAACTCCTGCTATTTTCAGGCGGCTGGAATTTTGTCGTTAGAGCTCTAACGCTCACTTCAGAAACGACTCTAAATACCGGCGTTAGAAAGATCCCATTGAAAAGATAGGCTACGCAAATGGCGTAGGGGATCTGCGGTATGGAAAAGTCGCGGCTGAAAAGTGAGCGTTAGACCCTTTAATCACTGACTCCAAATACCAGCGGGCGGCCAAAACCAGCGTTAGGAGCCTCTAACGCTGGTTTTGACGGCTACCGCCGAACTCCAAATCTAGGCCTTAGTGTTTAAGGAACCTTTGATTAATCTTGTCTAGTGTCACAAAGGGCATAAACGAGAGACCTGTAAACTGTCACAGATTTTCTAAATGTGTTCCTCTAGCCAGGGGTTGCTTATCACAAACATAAAAAGACAAATTCATATTTTACAATATTTACATACCTTCATTAAACATATGCATAACAGTATGAACATGTCAGTATTATAATATAATCTGGCTATGATAACTGTCATATAATACTGTAGTGTGTATTATGTTATGCAGTTTGCTATGCTTTAACATTGTACAAAGCTGCAGTGTGTGAAACTAATGTTTAACCATATGTCACTGCATTAACCACACTGTTGTAATCCAGCTCAGACTTTTCTTCTCTGAACCTCCAGTAATCTCCCAATTGTTCCCGCTGTGTGTATGTCTGCAAAGCTAAGCAGATGGCTGACAACCAGAAAGGTTAGTCACAATTTGCACTATGTGCCAGTTTCAAGGAAACACTCTCCATGCCAAACAGGAGATGAAGGGCATAATCTCAATTTTGTATATACAAGATTATGTTCACAGGAGACTTTACTGCATATAGTTATAGTTTACTTCTGAATAACTATTTCTTAAGTGGTAACAATAAAAAGCTTTCTTGTGCAGGAACATTTCATTATTGAGCTATTGCTTGAAAAGGATTGTGCATTTAACATCCTAAAGTCATGTCTGGATCAGTAATGCAATGCCAAGCCTGAGCTGAATACGGCTGCTGACTGGCAGGTCTGCATATATGCAACCTCTGATGGTTTAGCTTCCAAGGTTTAGCTTCCATTAAATATATGTTTAACCCTTTGTGGTAGTTAAACCAATTGGTCTGTACATGCAATAATAATGCAATAGTAAAGTGTTCTAGCACAGTAGAGAATTTATTATTATAATTATTTTAACAATCCATAAACAATCAAAGGACTGGGTTGATTTTCCTCTGCGTAAAATTAACAACCTGCTGAGGACAAACTGAATCAGACAATAACAGTTGTAATCCAATAATACCATGAGTTGTTTGATTTCTCAAGTCACAGTGATTCCCATTTACTGAAAATAATGTTAATGATTAATGGTACAATAGCTGTCATTCAGAACCCTCCTACACTATGTTCTAAAGTGATCTCCACATGCTTAGCTAAATAACGCTAACCAAGCAAAATAATCAAAGAATAAATTACAAGAGGCACTCAACACACAGTAAAGTACATACTAACCCAACCAAAAAAACAATGTAACCCCTTCAGCGCTGTTCCATTACTTATTTGTGACTAAACAGTTTTAGACTTTTGAACTCTTTATCTTTACACCTTAATTTCAATGTTTTGCTGTGAGTTAGCCACACAAATCGGAAAGTGCTTTCCTGGCCAGTTTTTTTCTTGGGGGGGGGGGGGGGAGGGAACAGAGCACCACAATCAGGGTGAGAAAGCAGGGGAATTTAAAAGGATGCTCTTTAATGATTCAGGTTGAGCATGCAATTTTAAGCAACTTTTTAATTTACTCCAGGGGTGTCCAATAGGTAGATCGGGATCTAGAAGGCGCTGCTAGTAGATCTCGGCCGATGTAATCAAAATGATGTGGTCAAGTTACACAAACTCAACACTGGGGCGTGAGTAGAGTAATCCAATAATATCATGAGTTGTTTGATTTCTCAAGTCACAGTGATTCCCATTTACTGAAAACAATGTTAATGATTAATGGTACAATAGCTTTCATTCAGAACCCTCCTACACTATGTTCTAAAGTGATCTCTACATGCTTAGCTATATAACGCTAACCAAGCAGAATAATAAAAGAATAAATTACAAGAGGCACTCAACACACAGTAAAGTACATACTAACCCAACCAAAAAAACAATGTAACCCCTTCAGTGCTGTTCCATTACTTTTTCTTTTTTTCTTGAGGGGGGGAGAGAACAGGGCACCACAATCAGGGTGAGAAAGCAGGAGAATTTATAAGGATGTTCTTTAATGATTCAGATTGAGCATGCAATTTTAAGCAACTTTTTAATTTACTCCAGGGGTGTCCAATAGGTAGATCGGGGTCTAGAAGGCGCTGCTGGTAGATCTCAACCGATGTAATCAAAATGATGTGGTCAAGTTACACAAACTCAACACTGGGGTGTGAGTAGAGTATGGTTGCTAAGGATACTGCTTTATCTACCTCAGTGTTTGAAGGGGTAGTTCATTAAAGAGTCTGATGGTCAGACACGAAAAGTGCTACAGGATTGGATCTTGAGGGACATTGATTTCAACCAATCAATGTAGATGTTTTTTGAACAACAACACAATTGGCCTATCAAAATCATGGTTGAGTGAGCATTCTCCCAATGGATATGGCAGTGTATATATATATATATATATATATATATATATATATAGATAGATAGATAGATAGATAGATATAGATCGATAGTATAGCTAGGAGTGTAAGCGTCACTAGATAGAAAAAGTAAAGGTGGAGGCTGCTGTGCTATGCTAAAAGAACAAGTCTGATTGACGTCTGACAAATGAAAGTATTGACCCGGTAAGAAATGGTCTGCATGGCGCTATTGAAATTTATTTGTGTAAGCCTCACTGGGTCATATCAGGCCAAGTCCACGGTGCAAAGAAAAGGGGGTCAGTGGCAGTAATTTGTATGCAGTGTTTTGTAACATGGCACAAGGGGTTTCTCCTGTTAACCCGAATTAAAGTCAGTGCTACTTTTGTCGTCAGGATTAATCTGTTGTATCTTTATACTTTTGCACATCCATGTGTTGCTAAATCATGCAACCTTAATGGGATGTGAAACACACATTTTCTTGCTATCTTTATTTGAAAAGCAGGAATGTAAAGCTAGAATCTAGAAACGTCATTTAGCAATCCCATTCTTCAAATATTCAATTTTATATCCTACTCTTATTTCTTGTCCGTTTGTGTCCAAGATCTTTTGCACAGGTTTAAAAAAACAAACAAAAACAAAAATAAACACGGAAGTGCCAAAAAAAATTATAATCATAATTTACATCTATATCTAGAACATTGTGTCACCACCTTCTTACAGTAAAAGGAACATTATTCGACAAAAGACAAACCTTATTCTCTACAGTCAGGTTTGGAACTTTGGAACTATGGCAATATTTTAAAGCTTGTAACTTAACGGTTTCACCACTCACTCTATGAGTATTATTAAAATCCTGTTATACAAGATGATATCAGTTATGCACACTTTCCTCTTATATAAAGTAGTTTCCCGCAGTTGTTTTTGATTTACAATGAGAATCATAAAATAGTGTTTTCTCAATTCATGAGAAAAAAATATATTAAAAGTTAAAAAAAAACTAATTGAGCAAGCTTGCCCAGTATATCCCCATGTCCATTTACAAATGACATTTAGATTGTTTAACATTTATAAGGAAGGTTAATTTTATATACTTAACAATTTTCCTTAGAAAGGGATCATCCAAATACCACAATGTTTTTAATACTTGTTTCTAACATTTTTGCACACCCTTTTGCTCTATCTTTGTGCCTTAAAGGGATATTCCAGCCCAAATTGGAAACCACGTGGGTGCATTTTGGTATTGAACAGAAACAATTTTGTAATATACATTAATTAGCAAAAATGCTTCTAATAAAAGCTATAGCTGTTTCAAAAGTGTATTTAAGTATGCACCGTGCACCAGCATTTTAAACACAACACTTGTTCTGAGAGCCTAAGGTGCTTGTACTATCTGGTGATGACTCCATTTGTTAAATGCTGACATGATACAAGCCCCAGTGATGATCTAAGCAGCTGCATTATTTAAAATGTGGGTGCAGTGAAAATATCTAGCTATGCTTCACATGCACGTGCAGAGAAAAATGTTAACACTGAAACAGTGATAACTCTTAAAAGAAGCATTTTTGCCAATACATGTATATTGTAAATATGTTTCTATTCAAAGATGCAATAAATCTATGTGCATTTATATTTTGACTGGAATGTCCCTTTAAACACTCCTTTTGTAAGATGTACGTTTTGGCCAAATTTTAGCAAGGCATAAATGATAATTATTGCAGTGTAAATGTGGTGCAAATGATCGTTTAGTGGTTGGTGATGATTTTACTGGGAGGCAATTGCCTTAGGTATGTGATTAACATTGCACCTTCCAAAGAAAGTATCATGATAACTCCTAGAGGCTAGATGGGTTACAGCATCCTTCCAATAGAGGTACCAAACATGCTAAATCCTATAATAACACGTTATTATAATATTTTTATATTTAGATTACAGTATTAATTATTCATTTTTTTCGCAAACTTAATTTTATATTTGCAACAAATCTCCTTTTAATTCTCCAACTACAAAACTCAAACTTGCAGGTCTGGGGTCATCCTCTAAAAATACTTTTGTTAATAGTGACTGGTTAAAGCAAAGATAACAGAACTCTAGGTATTCAAAAAGATTATTGAAATAAATTTTGCAATGAGAAAGTATTGACAGTTTCACTGATGCAACAATGTTACCAGTATGAAATTGAAGAGTTAGGGCTGTGGGTTATGGTTAGTCCTCTCTGGCTTTCAAAGGAAAAAAACAATTGGGAAAAGAGGAATCAATTATGACATTCAGCCATCCCACCTTATTCCTAATTGGTTAATTAATTAATCAAGATAAATAATCCTGATCAGTATGTTATACTAATTATATGTTAACTATTTGATACTACTGTTCATTATAGTCAACTGTCTTACTATTAAGCAATATTATTAATAATGTTATGCATATTGAGTTTGAATTATTTTGTCACACGTTTCTTCATTTTGTATAACTTTAATTTAGAAAAAATAAATCAGGCTCAAATGTGTGTAGTAGGATCTTCCTCAATGGGCAGAAGAGACTATGGGGCCGATTTACACATCTAAAAAATAATTTTAGATGTTAACAAGGGTCTCTTGGGTCCAGGAGGGAGATTGAATGTGGGGTGTATACTAGTCCCCTGGGTGCTAGAGGGTTCTAATTGGGGTCTAAGAAGCAGACTCCTGTGTGTTGCATGCCAGTCCCTTGAGTTTTATGGAGGTGTAAAATGGGGAAATGTGTAAAAACACTATTTGTGCTAGTGGATGCATTGTGAGGGTAATAGATTATGAGTGGAGTGCTCACAGTTACATGCAAGCGATAAGAGGTATATCATGTTTGCATGCGTCGGGTTTTCCTCTCGTATTACAAGTTGAAAGTAAACGCGAACGCTTGAGCGGATTAGCTCGTCCTCAGAGCGTTGGTAAACAGTTTTGCAAAAGATTTTTTTTTAACAAAACACATAAAAAATACATTACAAAGCACAGTTACACTCATCTAATAAACATTATTAATACAAATATTGCACAAAAATGTTATGAAGGCTCAAAGATATGAGGTATCAGGTATTAGAACAAAAAGGCAGGCAGGGCTTTAACATAGAGATACATACATAATTACATATGGATCTCTAAAGATGTATGTGCATGTATATATGTCTATATATGTGTACATATGTATTTATGTATTTATATGTGTATATATTTACAGACATATATACACATATAAACACATAAATACATATATACACATATATAGATATATATATATAAAAGTGCATTGGAGCTGTTTGCAGTTAAGTAGATGAAAACGTGAAAAAAACATATTTATGCAATATTCATATTTAATATTTAATAAAGGTTTTAACTATGTATTTACTGTAAATATTTCTCATTCCAATGTTCTGCACATAGCAGATTATGTTCTTAGTATTTATAAATAGATGTTTCTATATATATCTGTATATATCTATACCTATATATAATCATGTATATATAGGTATAGATATATATTGTACCAAAAAAATCATTATATATATATAAAATGTCTTTATGAATACATAGAACATAGAAGAACATTGCAATGTGAAATACTCATATTTTCATGTCAGGTTAGCGCGCTTGAGAATATGTGATCAAGTTTGAGCGTGAGTTGGGTGTTTTTTTTGTTTAATTGACATCTAAGGGGGAATAGGTTATCGCACACAATATTCTAAGTTCAGCTTTTTACACGCGTCAGAGCGCACTTGGGATAACTTTTTACTTTCAACCTGAGTACAACCTGATGCGCACAAAAAGTTTACATCTAGTGCAGTTAACGCTCGAGCTGGGGCATTAAATGGCGCTCCTCTTGTAATCTAACCCTAAATTGGGAAGATCCTTAGGTTAAAGGGGATTTTCTCACTATATAGATACACTGCAGTGGTTGGGGATTCTAGTATAGGGTTACTTATGGTAGGGGTTAAATGCAATAGGGTGTCAAAGTATTGCTGAGTGGCATTGGATAAACTACATATGTATTACACAATTTAATATTTCATGTCAGCTAATATCTCCCCTGACATGAGTTGAGTGGGCTATAGCCACAAAAGACTAACCCCCCTTTTCCTGATTACAGAACATCAGAGAACAAAGGATCAAACATTTGTGTAGATAAAAACATAATTTATGCTTACCTGATAAATTTATTTCTCTTGTAGTGTATACAGTCCACGGATCATCCATTACTTGTGGGATATTCTCCTTCCCAACAGGAAGTTGCAAGAGGATCACCCACAGCAGAGCTGCTATATAGCTCCTCCCCTCACTACCATATCCAGTCATTCGACTGAAACAAGACGAGAAAGGAGAAACCATAGGGTGCAGTGGTGACTGTAGTTTAATTAAAATTTAGACCTGCCTTAAAAGGACAGGGCGGGCCGTGGACTGGATACACTACAAGAGAAATAAATTTATCAGGTAAGCATAAATTATGTTTTCTCTTGTTAGTGTATCCAGTCCACGGATCATCCATTACTTGTGGGATACCAATACCAAAGATAAAGTACACGGATGATGGGAGGGACAAGGCAGGAACTTAAACGGAAGGAACCACTGCCTGTAGAACCTTTCTCCCAAAAACAGCCTCCGAAGAAGCAAAAGTGTTAAATTTGCAAAACTTTGAAAAGGTGTGAAGCGAAGACCAAGTCGCAGCCTTGCAAATCTGTTCAACAGAGGCCTCATTTTTAAAGGCCCAGGTGGAAGCCACAGCTCTAGTAGAATGAGCTGTAATCCTTTCAGGGGGCTGCTGTCCAGCAGTCTCATAGGCTAAGCGTATTATGCTCCGAAGCCAAAAGGAGAGAGAGGTTGCCGAAGCTTTTTGATCTCTCCTCTGTCCAGAGTAAATGACAAACAGGGCAGATGTTTGACGAAAATCTTTAGTAGCCTTTAAGTAAAACTTCAAGGCACGGACTACGTCCAGATTATGCAAAAGACGTTCCTTCTTTGAAGAAGGATTAGGACACAATGATGGAACAACAATCTCTTGATTGATATTCCTGTTAGAAACCACCTTAGGTAAAAACCCAGGTTTGGTACGCAGAACTACCTTGTCTGAATGAAAAATCAGATAAGGAGAATCACAATGTAAGGCAGATAACTCAGAGACTCTTCGAGCCGAGGAAATAGCCATCAAAAACAGAACTTTCCAAGATAAAAGTTTAATATCAATGGAATGAAGGGGTTCAAACGGAACTCCCTGAAGAACTTTAAGAACCAAGTTTAAGCTCCACGGGGGAGCAACAGTTTTAAACACAGGCTTAATCCTAACCAAAGCCTGACAAAAAGCCTGGACGTCTGGAACTTCTGCCAGACGCTTGTGCAAAAGAATAGACAGAGCAGAGATCTGTCCCTTTAAAGAACTAGCTGATAAGCCTTTGTCCAAACCCTCTTGGAGAAAGGACAATATCCTAGGAATCCTAACCTTACTCCATGAGTAACTCTTGGATTCACACCAATAAAGATATTTACGCCATATCTTATGGTAGATTTTCCTGGTGACAGGCTTCCGAGCCTGTATTAAGGTATCAATGACTGACTCGGAGAAGCCACGCCTTGATAGAATCAAGCGTTCAATCTCCATGCAGTCAGTCTAAGAGAAAGTAGATTTGGATGATTGAAAGGACCTTGTATTAGAAGGTCCTGCCTCAGAGGCAGAGTCCATGGTGGAAGAGATGACATGTCCACTAGGTCTGCATGCCAGTCGAGGGAGCAGAGCAAACGGTGGAAACACATTGGCCAGGTTGAAGAACCAAGGAGCTGCTAGAGCATCTATCAGCGTTGCTCTCGGGTCCCTGGACCTGGATCCGTAACAAGGAAGCTTGGCGTTCTGGCGAGACGCCATGAGATCCAGTTCTGGTTTGCCCCAACGATGGACCAGTTGAGCAAACACCTCCGGATGGAGTTTCCACTCCCCCGGATGAAAAGTCTGACGACTTAGAAAATCCGCCTCCCAGTTCTCTATGCCTGGGATGTGGATCGCTGACAGGTGGCAAGAGTGAGACTCTGCCCAGCGAATTATCTTTGAGACTTCTAACATCGCTAGGGAACTCTTGGTTCCCCCTTGATGGTTGATGTAAGCCACAGTCGTGATGTTGTCCGACTGAAATCTGATGAACCTCAGTGTTGCTAACTGAGGCCAAGCTAGAAGAGCATTGAATATTGCTCTTAACTCCAGAATATTTATTGGGAGGAGTTTCTCCTCCTGAGTCCACGATCCCTGAGACTTCAGGGAGTTCCAGACTGCGCCCCAACCTAGAAGGCTGGCATCTGTTGTTACAATCGTCCAATCTGGCCTGCGAAAGGTCATACCCTTGGACAGATGGACCCGAGAAAGTCACCAGAGAAGAGAATCTCTGGTCTCTTGATCCAGATTTAGTAGAGGGGACAAATCTGAGTAATCCCCATTCCACTGACTTAGCATGCATAATTGCAGCGGTCTGAGATGTAGGCGCGCAAATGGCACTATGTCCATTGCCGCTACCATTAAGCCGATTACTTCCATGCACTGAGCCACTGATGGGCGTGGAATGGAATGAAGGACACGGCAAGCATTTAGAAGTTTTGATAACCTGGACTCCGTCAGGTAAATTTTCATCTCTACAGAATCTATAAGAGTCCCTAGGAAGGAGACTCTTGTGAGTGGTGATAGAGAACTCTTTTCCACGTTCACTTTCCACCCATGCGTCCTCAGAAATGCCAGAACTATCTCTGTATGAGACTTGGCAATTTGAAAGCTTGACGCCTGTATCAGGATGTCGTCTAGATACGGAGCCACCACTATGCCTCGCGGTCTTAGAACCGCCAGAAGTGAGCCCAGAAACTTTGTAAAAATTATCGGGGCAGTGGCCAACCCGAAGGGAAGAGCTACAAATTGGTAATGCCTGTCTAGAAAGGCAAACCTTAGGAACCGATGATGATCTTTGTGAATCGGTATGTGAAGGTAGGCATCCTTTAAGTCCACTGTGGTCATGTACTGACCCTCTTGGATCATGGGTAGGATGGTCCGAATAGTTTCCTTTTGAATGATGGAGCTCTGAGGAATTTGTTTAAGATCTTTAGATCCAAGATTGGTCTGAAGGTTCCCTCTTTCTTGGGAACCACAAACAGATTTGAATAAAATCCCTGTCCTTGTTCCGTCCGCGGAACTGGATGGATCACTCCCATTACTAGGAGGTCTTGCACACAGCTTAGGAATGCCTCTTTCTTTATCTGGTTTGATGATAACCTTGAAAGATGAAATCTCCCTTGTGGAGGAGAAGCTTTGAAGTCCAGAAGATATCCCTGAGATATGATCTCCAATGCCCAGGGATCCTGAACATCTCTTGCCCACACCTGGGCGAAGAGAGAAAGTCTGCCCCCCACTAGATCCGTTTCCGGATAGGGGCCGTTCCTTCATGCTGTCTTGGGGGCAGCAGCAGGCTTCCTGGCCTGCTTGCCCTTGTTCCAGGACTGGTTAGGTTTCCAGGCCTGTCTGGAATGAGCAACAGTTCCCTCTTGTTTTGAAGCGGAGGAAGTTGATGCTGCTCCTGCCTTGAAATTTCGAAAGGCACGAAAATTAGACTGTTTGGCCTTTGATTTGGCCCTGTCCTGAGGAAGGGTATGACCCTTGCCTCCAGTAATGTCAGCAATAATTTCCTTCAAGCCAGGCCCGAATGCCCCTTGAAAGGAATGTTGAGTAATTTAGACTTTGAAGTCACGTCAGCTGACCAGGATTTAAGCCATAGCGCCCTACGCGCCTGGATGGCGAATCCGGAATTCTTAGCCATTAGTTTAGTCAAATGAACAATGGCATCAGAAACAAATGAGTTAGCTAGCTTAAGCATTCTAAGCTTGTCAATAATTTCATTCAATGGAGCTGTCTGGATGGCCTCTTCCAGGGCCTCAAACCAGAATGCCGCTGCAGCAGTGACAGGCGCAATGCATGCAAGGGGCTGTAAAATAAAACCTTGTTGAATAAACATTTTCTTAAGGTAACCCTCCAATTTTTTATCCATTGGATCTGAAAAAGCACAACTGTCCTCAACCGGGATAGTGGTACGCTTTGCTAAAGTAGAAACTGCTCCCTCCACCTTAGGGACCGTCTGCCATAAGTCCCGTGTAGTGGCGTCTATTGGAAACTTTTTTCTAAATATAGGAGGTGGGGAAAAGGGCACACCGGGTCTATCTCACTCCTTGCTAATAATTTCTGTAAGCCTTTTAGGTATAGGAAAAACGTCAGTACACACCGGCACCGCATAGTATCTATCCAGCCTACACAATTTCTCTGGAATTGCAACTGTGTTACAGTCATTCAGAGCAGCTAATACCTCCCCAAGCAATACACGGAGGTTCTCAAGCTTAAATTTAAAATTAGAAATCTCTGAATCAGGTTTCTCCGAGTCAGAGATGTCACCCACAGACTGAAGCTCTCCGTCCTCATGTTCTGCATACTGTGACGCAGTATCAGACATGGCTCTAACAGCATTTGCGCGCTCTGTATCTCTCCTAACCCCAGAGCTATCTCGCTTGCCTCTTAATTCAGGCAATCTAGATAATACCTCTGACAGGGTATTATTCATGATTGCAGCCATGTCCTGCAAGGTAATCACTATGGGCGTCCCTGATGTAATTGGCGCCATATTAGTGTGCGTCCCCTGAGCGGGAGGCGAAGGGTCTGACACGTGGGGAGAGTTAGTCGGCATAACTTCCCCCTCGACAGAACCCTCTGGTGAT
The DNA here is from genome assembly GCF_027579735.1 of Bombina bombina. Lineage (NCBI taxonomy): Eukaryota > Metazoa > Chordata > Amphibia > Anura > Bombinatoridae > Bombina > Bombina bombina. The sequence continues at coordinate 638,903,156 of NC_069503.1, forward strand.
AATTCTTTTATAGATAAATACTGATCTTTACTGTTTAAGGTGAAACCAATACATTTAGTACACATTCTCCTATGGGGCTCCACCATGGCTTTCAAACATAATGAACAAGTAGGTTACTCTGTGTCAGACATGTTTAAACAGACTAGCAATGAGACTAGCAAGCTTGGAAAACACTTTAAAACAAGTTTACAAGCAATATAAAAAATGTTACTGCGCCTTTAAGAAACACAAATTTTCCCAAATCTTGAAATAACAGTGGAAAAATGCAGTTAGACTAACGAAATTTTTACAATGTATGTAATAAGTTAGCAGAGCATTGCACCCACTTGCAAATGGATGATTAACCCCTTAATACCAAAAACGGAATAACAAATGACAAAAACGTTTTTTAAACAGTCACAACAACTGCCACAGCTCTACTGTGGCTTTTTACCTCCCTCAATACGACTTTTGAAGCCTTTTGAGCCCTTCAGAGAAGTCCTGGATCATGCAGGAAGAAGCTGGATGTCTGTGTCTGTAATTTTTGCTGTGCAAAAAAACGCCAAAATAGGCACCTCCCACTCATATTACAACAGTGGGAAGCCACAGGGAACTGTTTCTAGGCAAAATTCAAGCCAGCCATGTGGAAAAAAACTAGGCCCCAATAAGTTTTATCACCAAACATATGTAAAAAACGATTAAACATGCCAGCAAACGTTTTAAAATACACTTTTATAAGAGTATGTATCTCTATTAATAAGCCTGATACCAGTCGCTATCACTGCATTTAAGGCTTTACTTACATTACTTCGGTATCAGCAGCATTTTCTAGCAAATTCCATCCCTAGAAAAATATTTTAACTGCACATACCTTATTGCAGGAAAACCTGCACGCTATTCCCCCTCTGAAGTTACCTCACTCCTCAGAATATGTGAGAACAGCAAAGGATCTTAGTTACTTCTGCTAAGATCATAGAAAACGCAGGCAGATTCTTCTTCTTAATACTGCCTAAGATAAACAGTACACTCCTGTACCATTTAAAAATAACAAACTTTTGATTGAAGAAATAAACTAAGTATAAAACACCACAGTCCTCTTACGACCTCCATCTTAGTTGAGAGTTGCAAGAGAATGACTGGATATGGCAGTGAGGGGAGGAGCTATATAGCAGCTCTGCTGTGGGTGATCCTCTTGCAACTTCCTGTTGGGAAGGAGAATATCCCACAAGTAATGGATGATCCGTGGACTGGATACACTTAACAAGAGAAAAGATAGGTCTTTTCAAAGTAATTTTATCACATGGCACCCTCAGATCTGAATGCCCATATAAAGAGTTTCCTGCCTACACGCTCCATACCTAGATAACGACCCCTGCAAAGTCAGGGACAGTCTGAAATGATCAGTTCTTTGAAGCTGACAGAACCTCAGGAGAGTAAGTAATTAGCACTTGTATGATATACAAATGAGAAGTTCTTTTCAATGTCTAATACACGTATACGTCTGGAAAAGTTGCTGGCTCAGATAACAGCATATAGGAAGCCAAATTTCATATGAGATGACTTGTGTTTAAATTCATATAGTTATAATGCTCAGATTATATAAATAATGTATGTATGAACCTAGAAGATTGTTTTAGATCCAATACACCATAGAGGATGAATGTTCTATATCAAATATAAATGGCTGCATTGGTGAATTTAAAATGTCAAACTTATTTCAGAATAAAAAACATACGCCTAGATTTAGAGTTCTGCATTAGCCGTCAAAACCAGCGTTAAGGGGTCCTAACGCTTGTTTTGGCCGCCCGCTGGTATTTAGAGTCAGTCAGGAAAGGGTCTAACGCTCACTTTCCAGCCGCGACTTTTACATACCGCAGTTCCCCTTACGCCAATTGCGTATCCTATCTTTTCAATGGGATCTTCCTAACGCCGGTATTATTTATGAATCTACTTATTTTGACAGCCCGAAATTTAATTTTAAGAAATTGGAAGAATCATAAATCACTCAAATTTACAGAATTCTTGAAAGAAGTCCAGTATCAAATGGTGCTGGAGCAATATAATACAAGATCTATTAATCCAAAACAAGTATCCAGATTCTTTAATAAATGGAAGTCCTATATTATCTCACTCTCTATGGATGTACAAAAACAGGTAGTGCGACACTTTAATTCTTCCTCTTGGTTCCAACAACAATTAGAACGGAGTCGGTTTCCTAGAAGCTGGCTATGTTAGGAAAGAAGGGAAGGCTGGTCTTCTATCTTTATCCCACTACTTTTTTCCTTCTCTTCTCCCCCCCTTTTTTTTTTTTTTTTTTCTCCCTCCCCTGCCTCCCTCCCACTTGACATGGATAATGCCTAGCCCTCAGTATAGGTTGGATTGCTTGTCACCCATAACAAGGAATGGTAACTGCTCAGAAGCAGGAACCAGCAGAATAATCTCATTTATTAGAAATTCGCTCAGACATATGTAGTAAGAGTAAGGGGGTACCCCAGAAATAGCTAGAAGTGGTAAATAACACACCTTGAAGAGATTGAACAGCTGAGGTATTGAGATAGGAACATAACAAGTTTCTGTAGATGATCTTATATAAGATTAATCGAATTAGCATAGAATTAAAAGAGGAGTAATCTTTCTTTGTAAGGTTTATCCTGCCGTTCTTTTTTGCTTCTTTATGTTTTTGCTTTTTTGTTTTTTATCGTTATTCTGCTTAGGGCTGAAATAGCTAAACCAGTTTGAACTTGGAAGTAGTTAAAGATCGATGTGATGTTATCTATATAAAACTTGTAAATATTACTAATCGCATTGTACGGGAGCTGTGTCTCCCAAATGACGTTTTCTGTTACTTTACAATGACCAATAAAAAAAACTTTGAAAACCTAACGCCGGTATTTAGAGTCTTGGCTGAAGTGAGCGTTAGAACTCTAACGACAAAACTCTAGCCGCAGAAAAAAGTCAGGAGTTAAGAGCTTTATGGGCTAACGCCGGTTCATAAAGCTCTTAACTACTGTGCTCTAAAGTACACTAACACCCATAAACTACCTATGCACCCCTAAACCGAGGTCCCCCCACATCGCCGCCACTCTAATAATTTTTTTAACCCCTAATCTGCCAACCGCACACCGCCGCCACCTACATTATACCTATAAACCCCTAATCTGCTGCCCCTAACATCGCCGACACCAACATAATATTTATTAACCCCTAATCTGCCCCCCAACGTCGCCGACACCTACCTACACTTATTAACCCCTAATCTGCCGACCGGACCTCGCCGCTACTCTAATAAATGTATTAACCCCTACAGCTAAGTCTAACCCTAACACCCCCCTAAATTAAATATAATTTAAATCTAACGAAATAAATTATTTCTTATTAAATAAATGAATCCTATTTAAAGCTAAATACTTACCTGTAAAATAAACCCTAATATAGCTACAATATAAATAATAATTACATTGTAGCTATTTTAGGATTTATATTTATTTTACAGGCAACTTTGTATTTATTTTAACTAGGTACAATAGCTATTAAATAGTTAATAACTATTTAATAGCTACCTAGCTAAAATAATTACAAAATTACCTGTAAAATAAATCCTAACCTAAGTTACAATTAAACCTAACACTACACTATCAATAAATTAATTAAATAAATTAAATACAATTATCTATAATAAAATACAATTAAATCAACTAAACTAAATTACAAAAACAAAACAAAACACTAAATTACAAAAAATAAAAAAAGATTACAACAATTTTAAACTAATTACACCTACTCTAAGCCCCCTAAAAAAAATAACAAAGCCCCCCAAAATAAAAAAAATGCCCTACCCTATTCTAAAATAAAAAGTTAACAGCTCTATTACCTTACCAGCCCTTAAAAGTTATAAAGTTATACTTATAAAGGTTGAAAAACAAACTAATCGATTAATCGATTATGAGATTCGTTGACAACTATTTTCATAATCGATGCAGCTCTACTTATAAGACTTTGTGCTGTTTGGGAGCCCCTTGACTACGGTCAATTTTTGCCACAATTCTCCTGTAATGTACCACATATTGTTATGGCCCACATGCAGTGCTCTGCGCATCCTCTGGTATACCAATGGGAATTACCTTCCTTTATAGGTTTTCCACACAAAAAAAAAAATTGACTTGAGGATTTATTTAATTAGACAGCACACTGAACTAAGAAAATTTAAGGTGTCAGTTTGCAATCCTTTTGGATGAGCAGCAGCGCTTCACCAGTACATATTTGTAATGTCTGTTTGTTTGGAGCATGATTGATTCAGTGGTTACTATCATCAAATACCTCTCTATTGCTTTTTTTTTTTATAAACATAATTTTTTTTAGTTATTAATACAGAAAGGAAATTAACAGTATACAAATTAAAGATAATAAAAAAAAAATACATCTCATTGAGTTTCATATTTTAGACACATATTTAAACATTCTTTAGATCGAAAAAAGAAAATTTAGACAATTCAAGTGGCTGTCCTTCCTCTTAATATTTATCTCACTAAATTTATCTCAGAGAATAAGGACTATGGAGGCAGGGAGATACAAAAACAGAAATTTCTATCTTTAACAAAATATTACCCCCTTTTGTAGGTTCCCCCCTCCTTTGGCCAAAGGAGTGGGGCATTAGCAAGTGGCCTGGTGGGTATTAAACCAAGACAAAACAAAAGAAAAGAAAAAAAAAATCCCTCCTGTGTCTGTTCAATCACCCCAATATCGCCCTAACTTCATGTTAAACTAAATTTAATACCAGTCTGCAGGGAAAATATTAGATAATACTAAGGATTCTAAATATTCAGTCCTACGGAACGTATATATCAGAGAGAATTGTATGTTTAGTGGATAATTTAAAATAACCTTCAACCATTTTAAAAAGAAGGCTTTCTTTTTTCTCTTATTTAGTGGCGATATAGTTAGTTTCTCAAAAACTATCTGGGAATATATGTGATTTATGAAGGCTGAAATTGAGGGTGCCTGCTTACTTTTCCATTCTTTTAATATCAGGTTACGACCAAGTGCAATAGCTGTATTAATGTAGTTAATATTTGTTTGCTTATCATCTGCTGTTCAGAGAAAGAAAATATCTCTAGAGGTCAATTTAATTTTATTCTCTGAATTTTTATTTATCCAAAATTCTACATTTCCCCAGAACTGTAGAATTTTTGGACACAACCACATACAGTGGATTAGGTCTGCTTTTATATTATTGCATTTTGGGCAATTGTTGTTAGAATGGAGGTTCCATTTAGAGACTCTCCAGGGGGTCAAATAGGTGTTATTAAGCAGCTTTAGATGTGTCTCCTTCCAGGATGTGGGAATAATGGCAGTTTTAATCCATTTGAAGGATGTAGTGAGTATTTCTGACGAAATATCTCCATAGTGAATATGCCACTTCTCTATCAAATTGTTAATTAATAATTGACCCTGTTTAGCCAACATAATTTTGTATAGTAGTGCTATACTGTGGTTACCAGCTTTGTATCCTACTATATATGATTTAATTTGGTCCCATCTGCAAAAGTTTGAGCGAGATTTCTCAATTCCCGCCACAAAATGTCTCATCTGGAGATATGCATAAAAATTCTTATTAGGTAAATTGAATTCCCTGGCAATATCTGAAAAAGATCTCATTTGCAATGAAGAATTTAAACATTGGTAAACATGAGTCAAACCTTGTTGTGTCCATTTGTCATAAACCTCATAAGTTAGACCTGGTGTAAATTGAGGGTTACCTTGAATTAGAAGATATGGAGTTAATTCAAAGTTAATATCTAACAAAACATTAATTTTTTGCCATGCTTCGATTGAGTTACATATCAGCTTCATCATTTTAATCTTATTAGGTAAATGTGTTGTTAGGCAATGGAGTAGTGCAGATAGTGCATAAGGGGCACACAGTTCCTTCTCTAGGGAAAAAGGTGAAAGATAGTTAGCTTCAGTTATCCAATCAATGGCAAAACGAGCTAAGTTTGCAGTGTTATATTTTTGGATATCTGGGAAGGATAAACCCCCATCTTCAGGTCTGGGCATTAATTTGGGAATAGATAATAGATGTCTCTTATTATTCCAGATAAAGTTAGCGCAATCTTTATTAAATCTCTTGATGTCTTTACTCAAAATGGGCAAAGCAATATTTTGCATGATATACATTAACTGTGGAAATAAGATAGTTTTAATGATCATTACCTTTGCAGAAAGAGAAATGGGGAATACCTTCCACTGTTTCAATTTTTCTGTGGCTTTTCTGAAAAATGAAATGATAATTTAACCTATACCATTGGTTGGGGTCAGCATGTATATTAATCCCCAGGTACTGGATACTAGGCGATTCCTGAAAAGAATGTTTCTGAATACTGTTTTTACTTTTGTGTATCCAGAGTATTTCGGATTTACTGACATTAATTTTATATCCCGAGAAAGTACTAAATATTCCAATACTATTCAAGACCTTGGGTAAACTTTCCTTAGAATTTTTAATGAACAAGAGGAGATCATCTGCATAAAGAGATAATACTAGTTTTTGCTCTCCTAATTTAATGCCCTGGATTTCTTCACAAAGATAAATTGCCAGAGGTTCTATTGATAGATTAAATAGTAACGGAGAAAGAGGGCAGCCCTGCCGAGTCCCTCTATATAGAGTGAAATAAGGTGTCTGACTACCATTTATTAATAGAGAAGATCTTGGCTGATCGTACAGATTTTTGATAAATTGTGAAAAATGACCAGAGAACCCAAATTTGATCAGAACAGAAAATAAATGATCCCAGACAACAGCATCAAAAGCCTTTTCAGCGTCAATAGTTATTAATGCAAAATCTGAATTGTTTTTTTTGTATGTAGTTTGTTCCAGAGATGTTCTAATAACAACAAAACCTTCCGGGTATTTTTAGTCGCTGATCTACCTGTCATAAAACCAGTTTGGTCTGGGTGAATAATAGGGTCAAGGCATACTTTAAGGCGATTAGAGATAATATACGTCAGTAACTTGAAATCTGTATTAAGAAGTGAAATAGGTCTATAAGACTTGGGGTCTAAGGGGTCTTTACCTTTTTTTAAGATAAGAGATACTATAGAATCTGAAAAATATTTAGACATAGGTTGCGCCGAGATAAAATAACTATTGAATAGTTGAAGTAAAACGTCTACCAAATCTGATTTTAATATTTTATACATCTCAGATGGGATCTGATCAGGGCCCGGAGCCTTATTACATTGAGCATGATTTATAGCTTCAACTAATTCCTCTTTAGTAATGGCTTTATTTAAAGTAGTAAGTAAATCTGCAGGTAGTTGAGGTAGCACTATCTTTTGCCAAAAAACATCTTTATTTACTAGATTAACTTCTTGAGGGGAGTAGAGTTCTTTGTAATATTCTAAGAATACTTTTTGAATGTTATCTTGATCTGTAACCCTATTTGTACCATCATAAACTGCTTCTATTGTATTCCCTTTTTTCCTTGCTTTGTCTAATCTTGAAAGAATTTTAGCAGATTTCCCAAACTGGCCTTTATATTTGACGCTTAAATTAATCTCTTCTTATAGCGTTTTCTCCCGAAAAAAAATGTCCCTTTCTGTTTTGGCTTTTCTGTAATTTTCTTTGGTAAATTTAGAGGGTGCATTGATGTATTTGCGATAAGAATTCTGGACTTGCCTGGATAACTGGACTTCTTTATGGAATATTTTTTTTTCCCTAGTAACCATATATGCTTTGATCTCACCCCTGAGGAAGGCTTTCGCCGATTCCCAAAAAATTTCTATTTTTTCTTTATAGGACCTATTTAGGTGTGCAAATTCCCGCCATTTATTTTTCAACCAGTTCCCAAATTCCACATTATTAACTAAAAATTTAGGGAAGAAAAAATTATTAACTGCATTTCTCTGATAAGAATTTACACATATATCCAGTGAAATAATAGCGTGATCCGAAATTATTATATTGTGTATCTGTGCCTTAGTTTCTTTTTTAATCAAGGGAAAAGATATAAGAAAAAAGTCAATTCTGGAGAAAGCACCGTGTGAACTAGAATCACAAGTAAATACATTTGAATCTGGGTATTGTAATCTCCAGATGTCATGTAATTTCAAATTTTTAAGAATTAGTTTAAATATTTCTGCTTTCTGTCTACAAAATGAGAATTATTTTGAGCTATATTTATCTAGTACTGCTGATGGGATCAAATTGAAATCTCCAGCCAAAATTAGATTTTGACCTATATACTTTGTTAACATAAAAATAAGTTTATTCCAGTAGTCAGAATCATATAAATTTGGACCGTAGGTATTACATATAATCAGTTTTTCCCCTTTTAATTGTATTTCTAAAACTATCCATCTTTCTTGAGGATCGAGGATCGTATTGGTAATCTTATAGACTAAGTTTTTATTAATCAGAAATGCTACCCCTCTTTTCCTTTTTGCACATGGAGTGGCTATCACCTCTCCAACCCATCTAGTATGAAGTTTAGCAGCTTCAACTGCTTTTAAATGTGTTTCTTGTAATAATACTATGTCAGGTTTATATTTAGCCAGTTGGTTAATTATAATTTTCCTTTTGGTTGGGGAGGTGATGCCACCCACGTTCCAGGACAGACATCTAATCTTTCCTTTCATAAATGTAAAATAATGTTGTCAGTAGGTATGGCGGGAGGGAGAGAGACACGGGGGGGGGGGGGGGTGGAGAGGAAGAGAAAAAAAAAAAAGAAAAAGAAAAGGGAACCTTCTATACCACATAAAATTGCCCCACCAAATGCCACACAAACATATAACATAAAAAAAAATTATCTGCCATAATATTAAACATAAAAAAGAGACAAAAAACAGTTGTTTGTTTCATTTGTCTTTCTTACTCCTATCTCACTTAAGGCTAACTAGTCTTTCCTATAGTTTGTCTAATTAAGTAATTTGTATTCTTTCTCCTTTTCTGTTCCCTTTTCATGTGAGTGATAGATTTTTATTTCTGAGATAGGCTTTCGCTTCATGAACACTTTCTAATTTAGTTACACCTTCTGTCTCATTTATAAGTATTTTTGCAGGGTACAGTAGTTTAGCAGAATAACCTGATTGTATCAATTTGGTGCAGAAAAGTGCAATTTCTCTCCTTCTAGAGGTGGTGTCGGCGGTATAATCCTGAAACAATAGTATTTTATTGTTTTCAATGTAACAGGACTCAATTTTTCTATATGCTCTTAAGATGTTTATTTTGTCCTGAAAGTTTAGAAATTTAACGAGAATTGGTCTATGAATATTTTTCCAGTCGACTCCAACTCTAGAGGGCCCCAGCCGATGGGCTCTTTCCACTGTTAGTGGAAGATTACTAGATTCTATACCTAGAACTTTAGGAAGAGTATTTGTAGTAAACTGGAGAAGGTCTTTAAAAACTTCAATCTCAGGGAGACCTATTATTTTCAGGTCTTCAAGATCTTCTAATTTAGCGGACATAGCTGTTTCCTGCTCTGCAATTTTATATAATTGATTATTAGAAATGTCTTCTACAGCTGAGATTCTATCCTCTGCCTCTGTAAGTCTGTTAGCAAATTGTTTTAATTCAAGCGATATACTAGACATTTGGTTTTTAAGGAGTTCAAACTGGGGCAAAAAAATGTCAGATAGCTGAGTAACTAGTGGTTGGAGATCTGTTTTTAAATTTGCTCCCTCATTTGCAGTCTAATTAATTACATCAGATGTGCGTGGTTTTCTAACTTTGGGTGGCATGATGTGAGGAATATTGTTCTGAGGGGAAAGAAATCTTTCCATGTGAATCCGTGCAGGAGAGTCTAGAAAGAAAAAAAGATCTAGGATGTGGTGAGACTAGTTGTGATGATAATAAAAAAGGTGCTGACTGAGGTGAAATGTGATACAATTGATGTGAGTGATTAAAAGTGGGAGAGAGAGAGAGAGAAAAAAAAAAGAAGAAGAAAGAAGGTGCAAAGTGCAAAAAAGCAAAAAAAAAAAAAAAAAAGTGGTGCACAATTAATAATTGCAAAAGAGGGAGGAAACTGTCTACCTTTCTAATAAAAGAAGACCTTTGCCTGATACAATAAATACTTCTGGCTCTGAATACTATATCTGACCCCTGCTGCAGATAAAAATGTTTGGGCAATACTGTCAGACCTTTAATTAAAGAGGTAGCCGCTAAGCAGGTCTGTACGAACCTTTTAGCACAGAGCAAGTGACAAACTCTAATAGAATCCTTGTACCCAGGGAAATAATTAAATCAGAGTTCTAAAAGTGAATCTGTCTGCACAGTAGTTGTCTAGCTATTAGGTAGCTCAGGTAGTTTGTATGAAGCAAAAAGCAGAGATAATGATCTAGTCTCAAATTTTAAAGTACCTTGTTAACTACAGAGAAGAAACAAATTACTTGGCTTTCTGATAAGCAGAATATATCCTCCTGTAACGAATGCAGTTAAATCTGAATATTGTGTCTGAACCCTACACCTATTAAAGATATTTAACCAACAGTATCAATTCTTGATTACAATATTGCTTAATAGATAAATAGCAAGGAAAATACTTATAACATATTTTTAAGTCTCAATACAGCTGTCATTTGTACATTATATAATGAAGATGTATATAAGTAGAAAAAAATAAAATAAAAAATAAATTAACTCAACCTGTTTGTAGGAAGCAAAAGACAAAAATACATATCACAAACACTGGTTCAATCTAGAGCATATTTGGGTATCTGCTGCTCTTTATCTGCACCTGGGGTTTTTAATGTTAAATATTGCCCTAGGGAACAACAGACATATTTAAATATAGGGGCTTCTTCTAAGACTATATATAGCAGCGTGGAAGTCAATTTTCAAGGAGGGAGCAGGAAAAAAAAGAAAGAGAAAAGTACTTGCACTTTGGATTTTCTTCAAGTGGAGCCTGCATATATGTAGGTTTGGGGTTTCCTTTTTTTCTTTTCCCTCTTTGCTTTTTTCCTTAACCAAACCTAGAGATAACAGTCCTGCGGGGCCTCCCGCTATCTCAAAATGAATCCGAGCGGCTTCAAATCTTTCTTCTTGATTGCTTTGGAGTTTTATTTTCCTCTTTAGTTTTCTTTGCTTTTTTTTTTTTCTTCTTTTCTCCTTCTTACGGCAAACCGAGCCCTTTTAGTTTGAGGGCCACCAACCAGCCTGGAATCAGCACAGCTAAGTCACGGCTACAGCCCGAAACGACTGCCCAGAGATACAGATCCAAAGGCTCCGATAGTAAGTAATAGTGCATAAGTATTCTGTTTCCTGCTCCCGAATACCTCACTACCAAGTGGATAGATTTTTGTTCCTCCGCTTGGCCTTTCTGTCTAACGGGACTCTCTCATCCTCTTTTTGCTGCCGGTAAGCTGAATTGCTAGATTACTGAGTCCCTTTATGGTTGGAATACCAGCACTGCGGTAGACAGATCCAAAAGAGTGAAGCGTGGGTATGTGGCGTGTTCCGAATTCAGCGCCATCGATGAGCTTCACATACTGTTTTGTGTGGCAGAGGCACTCTTTAGGGGGCCCTACAGGAAGGAGGTAGGGTACTCCCAGCCGCCGTGCAGCTTGTTCCAGACTCCTGAGTTCAAGATAACCTCAGGTACTCCTTGCAGGTCAACCAGGGGAGGCGTTCTGGTGAGAACCCTCCGTGCTCAGAGTTATGTGTCTCAGACCGCCTGAGAGAAATTCTTTCTAGTAGCGGGGCAAATACAAGTCTGTTTGAGTAAAAATTTATGGCAGATGCTCCGGCTAAGGAGCCGCCGTGAGCCAAAGTAGACTTCGCCGCCGTGTCCCACCCAAGAGAGGGGTACTGACTATGGTCCTAGGGAGTAAACCGGGTACTCCAGACAACGGACCTAGGCGGCAGGATTGATTTCCAGGAGCTCCTTCGGGCAGCATGCCAATTCCTCGTGCTCTGTCTAGCTCCGCCTACAGGAAGTCCTCGCCAATACCTCTCTATTGCTGACTACGAGGATTATTTGGGAGTGATTCATCTGAATCACTTAAAATAGAGTTTCTGGCCCACATGCGGTGCTCTGTGGTTTCTTTCACTTTTTATACGGAATTGGGGACACAAGACATGGTTACTTTAATGTACATAACAATGTCTATTTCCTGCAAGGTTAACCTGCTCATTAGATATTTTCTGTCACAAAAATAGGAAAATTTCAAGGGACAGTAACGTTTTTTTGTGAGAATTTATTAAACATTACATTCTTTTTTCTGAATTTTCTCCTTTTATTATAGCTTGCTGTGGCTCATCACACAAGCTAACAGGATAGAAAACTCACACACACAAACCTATAGTGTTCACAACATGTTTGGGCACACATGCAGTGCTCTGCGCTTTCTATTATACTCCGTCCGGAGTTTTTATTTGCATATCATGCATTCCATGTTTTTCCCTCATGGAATCTATCCATTACTAGAGGAGTTATTTTCACTATTAGGTGTAATCTATCCTAGTGCGTCCTGTGAGTTATACACAATGGGGAAGTCCACATTCCCTATACTTAAAGAAGATTTTTCCCATAACCGACTTAGCTAAGGAGACATCACCTAGGGTGAATGGAGTAGTTTCCAACTTAGCTCAGAGATCTACTATTTTTTCCAGTGAATAGTCAGATTCTCAAGGGTTATCTGGATGAAAATGGGAAAAGGGTACACCAGGGCGTCCAATGGTATCCAGAGTTGTATTTTATTACCGTCTTTAGTGCAACGGTATTTCAGTTTGATGTGTTGCCTGATGCTTTTAAGTCAGAAACTCATCGGAATAAGATCCAGGATAGGGTAAAGGCTGTCAATTGTCCAGTTCCTTTTTTCAATTTCTTTCCTTGAAGTTTTTAAAATGGGAGCATAGGTTTCAGGTTTCTCTGTCCCAGCTCTCTGAGTCTTATGTTAGTGCCTTGTTTTACAGATTTAGATCTACATCTAAATTTTTAATGTTTCATTCAAAAAGGCCTTGTAGGAACCTGGCTTGATGAAGATGATTTCTTCTGTTTTTAAAAAAAAAAAAAAAAAAAAAAAAATGTGTTTCAAGGTTTCACAGTGGACTGGTTTCTGATTTCAAGATTCTCTGCAGACCAGTTAAAAGAGAGGCGTTCTTACTTTGTGGAGACCTTCTTTCCATGGGAGAGCTTGGCCTGTTCCGATACAGGAGCATGATTTTTGTTTAACTGTTTGTAGTTCCCAAAGAGGAAGGAACATTCAGACCTATCTTAGTCTTTGTGACTCTGAACAAGTTCTCGGAGTCCCATATTTCAGGATGGAAACTTTCGTACTATCCTTCCTTGGATCCAGGAGGGTCAATTTATGAGGACAGTAGATCTAAATGATGCATATCTTCTTGTTCTTACCTACAGAGATCATCACTAGTTCTTTGTGGTTTGCCTTTCTGGACCAACGCTTCTTTTTGGGTTGGTCATGGCTATCAGGATTTCCACAAAGATTCTGGGGTTTCGACTGGCGGTTCTAACACCGCAGGGTGTTGTGGTGGCGCTTTATCTGGATTACATTTTTCTCCAGGCGTCACCTTGTTAGCAATCTAGTGCCCATACTGACATTGTGTTTCCTTTCCAAGAATGGGGTACCCTTCTGGGTTATCTAATCAACGCTATATTCATGAGAATTTTTCTAACAAGAAGTCAGAAAGTCAAGGATTCTGGTTACATGTCGAGCACTTCAGTCCTCTCTTCAGCCGTCAGTGGTTCAGTGCCTGGAGGTAATCGGAATGATGGTGGCGGCATTGATCATCATACCGTTGGCTCGGTCTCAATTCAGGCCTCTGCAACTAAACTTGCTTAGGCAGTGGAATGGAGACTATTCAAATTTTGTCTCCTCGAATAATTCTAGATCAGCAGTTGAGGGACTCTCTTCTATGGTGGTTGTCGCCAGATAATTTTTCCCAGTGGACATACTTTCGCAGACCTTCATGGGTGATTGTGACAACGAATGCCAGCCTGTTAGGATGTGGAGCAGTCTGGAACTCCTTGAGGGCTCAGATAGTATGGACTCAAGCTGAATCTCTCATTCCCATCAACATCCTAAAGTTGAGGGCAATATTCCATGCGCTTCAGGTCTGGCCTCAGTTGGCTTCAGACAAATTCTTCATAACAACAGTGGCTTACATCAATCATCAAGGAGGAACAAGGAATTCCTTTGCGATGACTGCAGTGGCTAAAATAATCAGTGGGCGGAGGCTCACTCTTGCCATCTGTCGGCGATCTACATGCCAGGGGTGGACAACTGGGAGGCCGATTTTCTGAACAAACAGACCTTTCATCTGGGAGAGTGGGAACTCCATCCGGAAATGTTTTCAAACCTGATTCTCAGATGGGGTCGGCCGGAGTTGGATTTTAGGGCGTCTCGTCAGAATGCCAAACTTCCAAGATTCGGGTCCTGGTCCAGGGATTCCGGCCCGAGCTGATAGATGCCTTGGCAGTTCCTTGGTCTTTCAGCCTGGCATATGTATTCCCTCCGTTTGCTCTCCTTCCCCGGGTGATTGCTTGAGTCAAACAGGTGAGAGCATCAGTGATCCTCATTGCCCTTGCGTGGCCTCGCAGGATTTGGTATGCCGATCTGGTGGACATGTCATCTCGACCACCATGGCAGCTTCCATTGAGGAAGGATCTTCTCATTTAGGGTCCCTTCCATCATCCGAATCTAGTTTCTCTGCAGCTGACTGCTTGGAGATTGAACGCTTAATTTTATCCAAGCGAGGTTTTTCTGATTCGGTCATAGATACTTTGATTCAGGCATGTAGGCCGGTTACTAGGAAATTTTTCCATAAAATATCTTATTGGTGTGAATCCAAGGGCTACTCATGGAGTAGGGTTAGGATTCCCAGGATTTTTTGTCTTTTCTCCAAGAAGGATTGGAGAAAGTGTTATCTGCAAGTTCCTTAACGGGACAGGTCTCTGCTTTATCTATTTTTGTTACTTAAGCAGTTGACAGATGTTCCAGATGTACAATCTTTTGTCAGGCCCTGACTAGAATCAGATCGGTGTTTAGACCGATTGCTCCTCCTTGGAGTTTGAATTTAGTTCTTGGAGTTTTTCAAGGGTTTCCGTTTGAACCCATGCATTCCGTAGAAATTTTTATTTCTGGTTGCTATTTCTTCTGCTCGAAGAGTATCTGAGTTTTTGGCATTACAATATAATTCCCCTTACTGTCATATCAGAGTTTGTTAGCAGTTGTTGTTAGAGTGGAATCATTGACAAGAGACCACACCATAGGAAACTGCAAATTGATTTAACTATCAGTAGCAGTCTGAGAGCGCAGGCAAGACAGCTACAATAGCTTGTTAATTAAGGGTTAGCTGCCTAGCAGCTGATACTAATGTTGTGGGTAGATGTGAAATATTATCTGAACACAGGGGCTGCCTTGAGATTAATGGAAAAATAACAAACAATCTCTGTTTTAGATAAGTAGTTCATCAATAGCAGTTAGAGACAAAGTTAGTTTGTTAATTGCAGTCCATTTAAGCAACAGGTTATAACAAGTTGATGATTAGTGTGTGTGCTGTTAGCAAAAAGAACTAGTAAGATTTGTTGAATTACATATTATAGCAAGCACAGACTTTGTGAGAGTTAATGAGCAGCACACATAAGCATAGATTGTAAGGGAAACAACTAATCTTATGGAAGGAATGCAGTCCTGTATAGGAGATCATTAGAGCAGTGATTGCCAGCAGTAATTCAGTAGTTAAGGTTAAAGGCTTTTCCAGACAGCAGGAGAGGAACAATGCAGCTTCAGTGTGGAGTGTCCTGCTGTTATAGAGAAACTGAAAGTGAATCCAGAAGCAGTGAAAAAAAGGCTGCAGCTCCTGTAGGTTAGCAGCTGATACAGACTGAGGAGTAACAGCAGTCTGTAGTTGATTGGCTTCAGTAAGTTGCACAGGAAGGAAACTCTCTGCAATTGAAGATACCTAAGCAGAGTGTTAGAGGAAGTGCTGGCTTAAATAGGCTGAAGGAGGAGGGCCATACTTAAAGGGGCAGTAAGTTAGAGCATTACAGGACCCCCCAAGTAAGGCAGACCTCAGGGCTGCGAGGGCTTGAAAGGGTAACGTTTGTGGAAGTCAGAACGAAGACGAGGGGCTCTCAGGTCAGACAGGAATCCAAGAATCTTCAGACGAGTCATAACCCTTCCATCTGACTAAGTATTGGAGTCTCCCTCTACACAATCTAGAGTCCAATATTTGATCAACCTCATATTCCAAATCGCCATCTATCACAACTGGAGCAGGAGGAGGAAGAGATCTCCCAGGAAACTTGTTCTCTAGGTATGGCTTAAGGAGAGAAACGTGGAAGTTTGGATGAATATGGAGATGTGCTGGGAGTGTCAAGCGTACAGCATTTTGGTTTATCACCTTAGTGATGGAGTAAGGACCAATGAATAAGGCGCTGAGTTTCTTTGAAGGAGTTCCAAGTTTTAAGTTCTTGGTTGATAACCAAACCCTGTCACCAACCTTAAAAGTTGGCGGATGGTGTCGATGTAGGTCAAAGTATCGTTTTTGTCTTAACTGTGCTATTTTAATATTGGAGCGTATAACTTCGAATCCGGATTTGATGGTATTTAGGGTTTCTGTGACAGTCGGATTATAGCTGGAGTCAGGTTTTAAGAAATGAAAAGTTGGATGATAGCCATAGTTGGCATAGAAAGGCGTAAGTTTAGTAGTGGAACTGAGAGTGTTATTGAAGGAGAACTCCGCCAAAGGCAAGAATGTAGACCAGTCATCTTGTAAATGAGAACAGTAACAACGCAAGAACTGCTCCAACCACTGATTAGTCCTTTCTGAAAGTCCATTTGATTGGGGATGGTAAGCACTAGTGAAGTTGTTCTGGATGGAGAGGAGTCTACATAGCTCTCTCCAAAATTTGGAGGTAAATTGTACGCCCCTGTCAGAAGTGATGGTGCTAGGTAAACCGTGCAGACGTACAATATTTTCAATGAAAATGTGTGCAGTTTTTAGAGCAGTTGGAAGTTCGGTTAAAGGAACAAAGTGTACCATCTTAGTGAATTGATCAATAACCACCAGGATGGTGGTGTAATCTGCAGAAGGGGGTAAGTCAACTACAAAATCCATTGAAATGGAGCTCCAAGGTTTCTCTGGAATAGGTAAAGACATAAGAAGTCCATATGGAGGAACTCTCTGTCGTTTAGAGGTTGCACAGACTGTACATGTATTGATATAGTCATAAACTGTTTTGTACATATTTGGCCACCAGAAGTTCCTTTTTAGGAGTTCTAGGGTTTTGTAATGTCCAGGGTGTCCAGACAATGGGTTGTCATGTATTGTTTGGAGAATTTCAAGTCGTAGCTCAGTTGGGATATATAATTTATCTTCCTTATAGAGTAACTGATCAGATCCTTTTGTAAGAGTATGTGAAGACGGAAGGGAGTGGTCATTGAGCAAAGCTTGTTTTATCCTTGAGGGAAAATCAGCTATGAGAGCTATAATCCATTCTGTGGGTATTATAGTAGTTGTGGTGGCACAATGAGGCCTGGGAAACATCCTGGAGAGCGAGTCAGCCTTACCATTGGCACTACCTGGACGGTAGGTAATTAGATAGTTAAACCTATCAAAAAAAAGACTCCACCTAACTTGTCTAGATGACAAAGTCTTGGTGGTTTTGAGGTATTCTAGGTTACGATGGTCAGTGTAAATTAAAATGGGCAAGTCAGTGCCTTCCAATAGGTGCCTCCAGTTCTCAAGAGCGACCTTAATAGCCAGTAACTCCTTTTCAGCGATAGGGTAGTTCATTTCGGCTGATGTGAGAGTTCTAGAGTGATAGGCGACGGGATGCACTGGAGTACTGATGGAAGTCCTTTGGGAAAGTATAGCACCAATTGCGTAATCAGAGGCATCTACCTCTAATATGTACTGTAGAGTAGGGTCAGGTAATTTAAGTATAGGCTCAGAGGTGAAGGCATTTTTAAGTTTGTCAAAGGCATGTTGGGCTTCAGAGTCCCATGTAAATCCTGTAGTGGTACCAGTGAGTCTTGTTAAAGGTTTAACAATGTGTGAGTAGTTCCTTATGAATTTTCTATAGAAATTTGAGAAACCGAGGAAACGTTGTAGTGATTTCTTATTGATAGGAGTAGGCCAGTTGAGTATGGATTTAATCTTATCATCCTCCATTCGGATCTCACCAGGTGTAAGCTTATAACCTAGGAAACTGATATTTTGAGAGTGGAATGTACATTTCTCTAGCTTTGCATACAGACGGTGTGTTTGAAGCCTGGCAAGGACCCATCGGATGTTTTTAATGTGTTCTTCTTCTGAAGATGAATAGATGAGGATATCATCTAAATAGATGATGACACAAATATCCAATAAGTCTCGAAAGATATCATTAACAAAAAACTGAAAAGTGGCGGGGGCATTGCAAAGCCCAAAAGGCATCACCAAGTACTCATAGAGGCCATATCTAGTGCGGAAGGCTGTTTTCCATTCATCACCACTCTTGATTCGCACTAAGTTGTAGGCACCCCGTAGATCAAGTTTTGTGAAAATTCTGGCCTTTTTTAACCTCTCCACTAGGTCAGGAATGAGTGGAAGAGGGTACCTATTTTTTATAGTTATTTTATTCAGAAGCCTGTAATCTATAATAGGGCGAATGGTGGCATCTTTATTTCTCACAAAAAAACATACCAGCCCCAGCTGGAGAGGTAGACGGTCTTATAAATCCCTTGCGTAGATTATCATCTATGTAGGTCTTGAGTTGAGCGAGTTCTGGTTCGGACAAGGAGTAGACATGCCCATAATAGGGTAATAGGTCGATAGGGCAATCATAAGGACGATGGGGAGGCAGGTTTTCAGCTTCCTTTTTACTGAACACATCATGGAAATCTTGGTACTGTTCAGGTAATACATTAGTAGAAGGCTGTAGTAGTAGGTGGTGCTGTAAACAGGTTTTACTGCAGTAGTCAGAGTTAAAATTCACATGTAGGCTATCCCAAGATATGGAAGGGCAATGTAGTCTTAACCAGGGTAAACCAAGAATTAAAGGGTAAAAAGGCGAAGAGATAACGTCAAAAGTTATATGTTCAGTATGTCCAGAGGTAGAGCACATTTGTAATGGTATTGTGTTATGTGTAATAGGACCATTAGGGACAAGGGAGCCATCAAAGATTCTGAGAGACACAGGAGTAGATTTCTTAACAGAAGGAATTTCATTAACTTGATGAATCTATGAAGTTAGCAGAGGCTCCAGAGTCAATAATTGCTTCTAGATGTAGCAGCTTTTTGTCCCACTGTACAGACACGGGAAGTGTACAATAAGCAGAATGTGGGGAGTGTGTAGAGAAACAAGATACTGAATGGAGGCAGGTACCAATAGTTTTTTTATTTAGGACTGGGCATGAGCGGACTTCATGGTCACTTGCAGCACAGTATAGGCATAGGTTTTGGAGCTTTCTCCTACGTCTTTCTTCAGATGTGAGAGGACCACGGATAACACTTTTTTCCATAGGTACAGGTGGATTGGCTTGAGGGGTTGAATCCTGGTGTGGTCTTCTCTTTCTCTGATAGGACTGTTCCAAGTGGGAATGTTCTGCTCTTCTTTCCCTGAGTCTTCTATCGATGAAGGTAGCTGTTTTAATAAGTTCTTCAAGAGTGGGGGGTAGCTCTGTCCTTGAGAGTTCATCCTTGAGGTTCTCAGAGAGGTTAAGTCTAAACTGATTTCTCAGACTAATGTCATTCCACTGTGAGTCACGGGTCCATTTTTTAAATTCTATAACATAATCTTCAACGGGTCTTTTCCCTTGTTTGACTGCCCTTAGAGCAGTTTCTGCTGTGAATTGACTATCCATATCCTGGTATAATGATGACATTGCTGAGAAAAATTGTTGCAAAGAATTTAGGATTGGCTCTTGGTTTTCAATAAAGGCGTTAGCCCAGGTTCTGGCATCCCCACGTAGGTATGATATGACTGTACAAACTTTAATGTGCTCAGAATGGTAAGTTTTTGGTTTCATCATAAACAATAGAGTACATGCAATTTTAAAATCTTTAAATTGGGATCTGTCCCCAGAGAATGTATCTGGGGGGCTAATTGAGGGTTCAGGGGCCTCTGGGATGTTGTGAGCAGAGGTTAATGTAGTAAGAGTTGCTTTTAAATGTTGAAACTCACGTTGTAGGCCCTGCAGGCCCTGGGTAAGTATGTCAACTTCAGAATGTGTGTGTTCATTTCAGTAGGTTCCATGTTGCTTAAATATAAATTAAGAAAACACAATTCAAAAATTTTTTGTTTTTTTTTAACACAATGTATATATATAGAAATATATATATAATTTTTTTTTATTATTTTGTTATTCTGTCATATCAGAGTTTGTTAGCAGTTGTTGTTAGAGTGGAATCATTGACAAGAGACCACACCATAGGAAACTGCAAATTGATTTAACTATCAGTAGCAGTCTGAGTCTGAGAGAGCAGGCAAGACTGCTAGCAATAGCTGGTTAATTAAGGGTTAGCTGCCTAGCAGCTGATACTAATGTTGTGGGTAGATGTGAAATATTATCTGAACACAGGGGCTGCCTTGAGATTAATGGAAAAATAAACAAACAATCTCTGTTTTAGATTAGTAGTTCATCAATAGCAGTTAGAGACAAAGTTAGTTTGTTAATTGCAGTCCATTTAAGCAACAGGTTATAACAAGTTGATGATTAGTGTGTGTGCTGTTAGCAAAAAGAACTAGTAAGATTTGTTGAATTACATATTATAGCAAGCACAGACTTTGTGAGAGTTAATGAGCAGCACACATAAGCATCGATTGTAAGGGAAACAACTTATCTTATGGAAGGAATGCAGTCCTGTATAGGAGATCATTAGAGCAGTGATTGCCAGCAGTAATTCAGTAGTTAAGGTTAAAGGCTTTTCCAGACAGCAGGAGAGGAACAATGCAGCTTCAGTGTGGAGTGTCCTGCTGTTATAGAGAAACTGAAAGTGAATCCAAAAGCAGTGAAAAAAGGCTGCAGCTCCTGTAGGTTAGCAGCTGATACAGACTGAGGAGTAACAGCAGTCTGTAGCTTCAGTAAGTTGCACAGGAAGGAAACTCTCTGCAATTGAAGATACCTAAGCAGAGTGTTAGAGGAAGTGCTGGCTTAAATAGGCTGAAGGAGGAGGGCCATACTTAAAGGGGCAGTAAGTTAAAGCATTACACTTACCTTATTTTTCATTCGGATAAGGTGGTGTTACGTTCTAATCATGGGTCTTTCCCTAAGGCTGTTCCGAACAGGAATATTAATCAGGAGATTGTCGTTCCTTCCTTGTGTCCTAATCGTTCTTCTCAGAAGGAACGTCTGTTAAACCATTTAGATGTGGTTCGTGCTTTAAAGTTCTACTTCCAAGCGACTAAGGATTTTTGACAATCGTCTTCTTTGTTTGTTATTTTTTCAGAGAGACGTAGGGGTTAGAAAGCTATGGCTACCTCTCTGTCTTTTTGGCTAAAGAGTATCTTCCATTTTGCATATGTGACTGCTGGTCAGCAGCCTCCTGAACGGATTACAGCTCATTCCACTAGGGCTGTTACTTCCTCATGGACATTCAAACAATGATGCTTCTGTTGAACAGATTTGCAAGGCTGCGACTTGGTCGTCTCTTCACACTTTTTCCAAATTTTACAAATTTGATATCTTTGCCTCAACTGAGGCTGTTTTTGGGAGGAAAGTTCTTCAAGCAGTGGTGCCTTCCGTTTAGGTTCCCTGTCTTGTCCCTCCCGTTTCATCCGTGTACTATAGCTTTGGTATTGTATCCCACAAGTAAGGATGAAATCTGTGGACTCATCGTATCTTGAAAAAGAAAAGGAAATTTATGCTTACCTGATAAATTTATTTCTTTTTCGATACGATGAGTCCACGGCCCGCCCTGTTCTATGAGACAGGTTATTTATTTATTTTTTGTTAAACTTCAGACACCTCTGCACCTTGGCTTTTCCTTTCTCTTCCTAACTTCGGTCGAATGACTGGGTTGGGAGGGAAGGGAGGAGCTATTTATACAGCTCTGCTGTGGTGCTCTTTGCCTCCTCCTGCTGACCAGGAGGCGATATCCCACAAGGATGAAATCCGTGGACTCATCGTATCGAAAAAGAAATACATTTATCAGGTAAGCATAAATTTCCTTTTTTTAGTATTCATCACAACCTTGAAGTTTAAATAAAGGCGTATAATTTTTTTTACTTTTTTAGTTCTACAAATTAAAGTTCTGCTGTAAACTAAGCAATTAGCATAGAATGCCCATGTTTATGTAATATTAGTTTTTATTTTTACAGGCCGGTGCCAAATTCAAGATCATAGAACAGATACAGATGGACATCATATTATATTTTTATTGTTCTGTCAACATTATTGTGCATCTGCATTATACTTGTACCCTAGGCCTATACTATAAGTTATTCTCTGGTTTATTACAATGTCATATTTAAAATGTTTTAATACCTGGAAAATTTGAAGCCTAATAAAAGTTTAAATTACTTTTGTAAGAGTCAGTGCTGTTGTTTTTATGGAGTCATTTCTAAAGGATTTTTTGGTGAATATTTTTACCTTAATACAGTATTGAGGTTAACAGATCATATTTACCAGACAGGCAAAGGCTAATTTTATTAAAATCAGTAAAAGTATGAAATCAATAAAAAATTAATATGATTTTCCTAGTTTAACTTCTGGTAACAATTGCAGTTAGTTATATACAATAATTATTTTTTATAACTGCACAGATATGTAGATATCTGTAAAACAAATATTCATAAAGAAAATAATCAATTAAAATCACAGCCAAAAACAATGAAATGGAGGTTAAAACATGAAACATAATAACCATGGGCAGAACTGAAGACTGATTTATAAGTGGAACGCCTTAAAGGGGTGTGCTGTAAAAAGGGGCCCTACTGTACCTGAGATAATGATATTAGTGTTATAATACATCAAGTTTTCAACTTAAAGGGATACTAAACCCATTGTTTTGCTTTTATGATTCAGATAGAGCATGCAATTTTAAGCAATTTTCTAATGTACTCCTATTATCCATTTTCTTCATTCTCTTGCTATCTTTTTTTGAAAAAGCAGAAATGTAAGAATAGGAACCGGCCCATTTTTGTTTTAGCACCTGGGTAGTGCTTGCTGATTGGTAGCTACATTTAGCCACCAATCAGCAAGTGCTACCCTTGTGCTGAACCAAAAATGGGCCAACTCTTGAACTTACTTTCCTGCTTTTTCAAATAAAAATAGGAAGAAAACGGAAAAAAATTATAATAGAAGTAAATTAGAAAATTGCTTAAAATTGCATGCTTTTTCTGAATCATAAAAGAAAAAATGTGGGTTTAGTGTCCCTTTAATATATTACCTGTCATAATATTAGTATATATAAATATATATTACCTCAGATAATGCATGGATACAACTTTAAGATCAATTAAATTCATACAAACAACTTACATAGATAAACTTTTGCAGGAAAAAACATTTTATTATTAATTTGTAAATATGATTGACGTAAATAATAGTACATTTGTAGTGCTCGTGGCAGACACTGCTCTTAATTGTGATATATGTGCCAGAGATATGCTAAATATTTGCAGTATTCTTGCTGTTGACTTGCTAGAGATTTGTAACGGACTTGCAGAGCTTTTGCAGTAGACTTGAAGGGCTCTTGCTGTTAAATTGTCAGAAATTTGCTGCAGACTTGCAAAGCTCTTGCTGTTGGCTTGTCAGAAATTTGCAGCAGACTTGCAGAGCTCTTGCTATTGACTTGTCAGAAATTTGCAGCAGACTTGCAGAGCTCTTGCTATTGACTTGTCAGAAATTTGCAATTAACTTGCAGAGCTCTTGCAGTTGACTTGCCAGACATTGATAACAAACTTGCAGAGCTCTTGCAGTTGACGTGCCAGAAAATGGCAACAAACTTGCAGAGCTCTTGCAGTTGACTTGCCAGAAATTCTCTTGCTAGAGACTTGCCAGGTAAACTTGCTGCAAGTTGAAAAATTGTCAACTAGAACTTTTGCTGCAATTATTCTGCAAGTAAACACACTTGCCAGTGAAAACTTGCAGCAAGTTTGACTGACTTACAGCAAAAGTTTGCTACAAGTCTGTGGCAAGTTCTCCTTGCTATCTGGGATTAGGGGTTAATAATAATATGCAGGGGTCAGCGATAGCGGGGGCGGCAGATTAGGGGTTAATAAGTGTAAGGTTAGGGGTGTTTAGACTCGGGGTACATGTTAGGGTGTTAGGTGCAGACTTAGAAAGTGTTTCCTCATAGGAAACAATGGGGCTGCGTTAGGAGCTGAACGCTGCTTTTTTGCAGGTGTTAGGTTTTTTTTCAGCTCAAACTGCCCCATTGTTTCCTATGGGCGAATCGTGCATGAGCACATTTTTCAAGCTGGCCGCTACCGTAAGCAACGCTGGTATTGAGAGTTGAAGTGGCGGTAAATTATGCTCTACGCTCCCTTTTTGGAGCCTAACGCAGCCCTTCAGAGAACTCTAAATACCAGCCTTATTTAAAAGATGCGGGGGGAAAAAAACATGCGTAGCTAACGCACCCCTTTGGCCGCAAAACTCTAAATCTAGGTGTATATTCTTTTGTTTTTCAGACATCTGATGTACATATTAGGTTCCATATATGACTAGTAGATACTGATATATGAATGCCTATATAATATGTGCCCTAAATATCATATCATATAGCTTATACACTAAGTATTAATGATATCCACAGATATGCAATATTTATAGTAAATGGAATAAGATCAGATACAAAAATATCTATCTAATTAATTACTACAGAATTATAATTGAATACATATAATATACTAAATATGAGGTGAAGCGAATATATAACTGTATTTATATTAAAATGGAATAATATCAAATGTAAATATAGCATATATAATTTATTACATCAGACTGCTACTCACAAGGTATGTATGTGATATAAGATAACTGGAAAAGGTGACAATATTATATAAGAAAATGAACTAAAATATTAATTAAATTCATGCTGAAAGTATTAAAATCATTTTAAGTGCAATAATAGAAATATGCCTTTAAACTACATCTCTTGAGACATTGTCAGTAGGAAGTATGTATTATATGTATATTATATCAATTTAATATTATGCACAGGTCGATATCTAAATATCTGTATAGGAAGTATATATATATATTTATAGGTATAAGTGGAATATACTCGTGTATGGTATTGATACACACATCTTCAGTAGTATTAGATAGTCCCATATATGTGGACCAGATGAATGTATTAATATCAGGAAATATTGATGATATTAAATATACATTTCAAAATATACAGTATAAGAATATTTTTGTCAGTTGTCTGTTGCTCTCCAGTGTTTGATGCAAGAATTGCAACCAAAAGGTATTTGACTGTTAAAAGACATACATTCCCCAAGGGCATATGAGGGACCAGCTCTGGAAGGGCCAATGAGAGACAAACTTTGATTAAGGGTGTAACCAAATTCTTGTTGGGCTGATTAGAAGAGAAGTAGTGGCTTATCATGGATAAAAACTGCTACACACTAAGGAACATGACTAAGAGAAAAATACACAGATTTGGGGCTAGTATTTTCTCTGACCATTTATTGTAACCCTCTCTTGTGGATAAGAAAGATATTTTGTGATCTGTACCCTTGCAAATAGTGGAATATACCTTCAAGTATGACCAAAAGAATTTATCTGGAAAAGCTGAAACTCTCAAATATCGGTTGTGTGGTAATGTATTAATGGTTATTTTATATTTTTAATAGATTTTAGCAAAGAAATTATTTATAGCATAGTATAGCCGCAGTTTTTGAGTTTAACCCTTTGAGTGCTAATTATGGCTCTGAGCCGTCACAGAGTTTCTCACTCTGGTGCTAAAACGGCTCAGAGCCATCATGAGCACTCTCCCAACTTGAGGGAGATCTGGGGGCTCCCACCCGCTCCTACCCGTGATGTCACAAGCAATAACATGATGATGTCACTGTGCAACTTTATTTATACTTAAGGTTAAGTATAAGAGCAGGGTGCATGCTGCTTAGAAGCCTGTATCTCAGGCATTTAAGCAGCTACAGACCCCCAAGACCCACTGTTGGAAAGGTAATCACGTAACCTTTCCAACAGTGTAAGTATTGGGGGAAAAATTAAAAAATCCTTAAAAAAAATCTTAGCACCCAGGTGGGAAAGTGCTTAGCACTCAAGGGGTTAAAAGTATTTTATTCTTATAATTAATATTAATTAGACCAGGTATTAAGAAAGGACATATATATTTTAATGTCATAAGTTATTTGCAGTTATTGTGACATATTTTAGAATTTGTTTTATTGTGGCTAAATAAGAAGTGTTTTATGCTAGATTAATTGGTATATGTTGAATTGGTAGTATTGTGTAACAATCTCTGGGTTTAAGTGAAGTATATTAGATTATATTGAGTTGAAAATAGTTTAATTATATTTCCCTGGAAATTCCATAGATTTATTAGGATTTGGTTTGTTGTTAATTAACGGCTAGATTACGAGTTATGCGTTAGGGTAAAAAAGCAGCGTTAAGAGGTCCTAACGCTGCTTTTTTACGCCCGCTGGTATTACGAGTCTTGAAGGTTTAGGGTCACCGCACACTTCTTTGGCCTTACCGCAAAACGACTTACGTAAACTTCTTAAAGTCTTTGTTCTATGGGACTTCCATAGCGCCGGTATAACGAGTCTGTCCTGGGAGGCCAAAAAGTGAGCGGTACACCCTCTACTGTCAAGACTCCTACCGCATTTAAAAGTCAGTAGTTAAGAGTTTTATGGTACAACGCCGTAGCATAAAACTCATAACTAAAGTGCTAAAAAGTACACTAACACCCATAAACTACCTATTAACCCCTAAACCGAGGCCCTCCTGCATCGCAAATACTAAAATAAAATTTTTAACCCCTAATCTGCCGCTCTGGACACCGCCGCCACCTACATTATATTTATGAACCCCTAATCTGCTGCCCCCAACATCGTTGCCACCTACATTATATTTATTAACTCCTAATCTACCGCCCCCAATGTCGCCGCCACCTACCTACACTTATTAACCCCTAATCTGCCGCCCCCAACGTCGCCGCCACTATAATAAACATATTAACCCCTAAACCACCGCACTCCCGCCTCGCGAACATTAGTTAAATATTATTAACCCCTAATCTGCCGTCCCTAACATCGCCGCCACCTACCCACATTTATTAACCCCCTAATCTGCCACCCCCAACGTCGCCGACACTATATTAAAGTTATTAAACCCTAAACCTAAGTCTTACCATAAACCTAACACCCACTAACTTAAATATAATTTAAATAAATCTAAATCAAATTCCTATCATTAACAAAATTATTCCTATTTAGAACTAAATACCTATAAAATAAACCCTAAGCTAGCTACAATATAACTAATAGTTACATTGTAGCTATCTTAGGATTTATTTTTATTTTACAGGCAAGTTTGTATTTATTTTAACTAGGTAGAATAGGTATTAAATAGTTATTAACTATTTAATAACTACCTAGCTAAAATAAATACAAAATTACCTGTAAAATAACACTACACTATAATTAAATAAATTAAATACAATGACCTAAATTAAATTAAATTAGCTAAAGTACAAAAAACAACAACACTAAATTACAGAAAATAATAAACAAATTACAGAAATTTAAACTAATTACACCTAATCTAATAGCCCTATTAAAATAAAAAAGCCCCCCCCCCAAAATAAAAAAAACCCTAGCCTAAACTAAACTACCAATGGCCCTTAAAAGGGCCTTTTGCGGGCATTGCCCCAAAGTAATCAGCTCTTTTACCTGTAAAAAAAAATACAAACAACCCCCCCAACAGTAAAACCTACAACCCACACAACCAACCCTCCAAAATACTAGCTACAAAAACCTAAGCTCCCCATTGCCCTGAAAAGGGCATTTGGATGGGCATTGCCCATAAAAGGGCAGTTAGCTCTTTTGCGGCTCAAAGTCCCTAACCTAAAAATAAAACCCACCCAATACACCCTTCAAAAAACCTAACACTAACCCCCTGAAGATCGACTTACCGGGAGACGTCTTCATACAAGTCTGGCGAAGTGGTCTTTCAGACGGGCAGAAGTCTTCATCCAAGCCGGGCAGAAGTGGTCCTCCAGACGGGCAGAAGTCTTTATCCAGACGGCATCTTCTATCTTCATCCATCCGGCGCGGAGCGGGTCCATCTTCAAGACATCCGACGCGGAGCTTCCTCTTCATCCGACGACTAAAACAGAATAAAGGTACCTTTAAGTGACGTCATCCAAGATGGCGTCCATTAGATTTCGATTGGCTGATAGAATTCTATCAGCCAATCGGAATTATGGTAGAAAAAATCCTATTGGCTGATCCAATCAGCCAATAGGATTGAGCTTGCATTCTATTGGCTGTTCCAATCAGCCAATAGAATGCGAGCTCAATCCTACTGGCTGATTGGATTGCATTAGCCAATAGGATTTTTTCTACCTTAATTCCGATTCCTTAATTGGTAATATTTTAACAGATATAATAATAGTATCAACAAGGTGTATGGACAGCTACAGTTTATTTGTGGCTAGGGGTCCAGCAGTTATAAGATTAATGATGGTGGTCTTTTGGCACAGGGTTAATAATATGTCAGCTGTCTACCGGCCATATGTTTTATTGTGGTGGTGGTGTGACGTAGTTATAGGGTGTGTGGAACTCAGAATACAGGAACAGATACACAGAAGAATGAAAGCATTTTTGAAAGCTTTACCGATTGATAAACAAAGAACAGTTGGTAGCTCAGATTAAAGATCACAGAAACAGCAACACTAAAGTTCAATGTAAGGTTCAGAGTAGTTTGCAGTAACTAAGTCGAATAGACACTGATGCTTAGATTGAACAGTAGACACAGCTGGTTTGAAGAATGCTGTAACTGGTATTATAGACACAGGTTTCTCAGCAGACACAGGATACCCAGCAGGACTGTCACGGGATACCAGATAGGTACAGCTTCAGGCACAAGGTGAGCATATACAGGTATCAGGTTAGTCTGCTTGGTTTTCAGGAACCAGGTGCAAGGTAAGTATTCTTGGTTCTGGAACAAGGTGAGCATACACAGATATCAGGTAAGTATGCGTGGTGCCTGGATCAAGGTGAGCATACACAGGTATTATTATTATCGGTTATTTGTAGAGCACCAACAGATTCCGCAGCGCTAAGACACAAGGTTAGTATGTTTAGTCTCAGGAGCAAGATGAACATATGCAGCTACAAGGTAAGTATGATTGGTCTCAGGAGAAAGTTTAGCATATATCAGGTAAGAATGCTTGGTCTCTAGAGCACCATGAGCATACGCAGGTACAAGGTCGGTATTGTTGGTTTCAGGAGCAAGGTAAACATACACAGGTATTAAGTAAATATGCTTCGTCTCTAGAGCAAGGTGAGCATATGCAAGGTAAGTATGATTGGTTTCAGGAGCAAGGCGCACATATGCAGTTACAAGGTAAGTATGCTTGGTCTCAGGAGCAAGGAACAAGGTAGTCAAGGCAGCTCTTATTCCGTGGGTCCCCCCACATCTTCCGGATCCTTACTCTGTGACCTTGTTAAAGTGGAGTGAGCCATTATACCTTGGGACACCAGGATCAAGCGAAGGGGACAGGTATCTCATCTTAGACCAGTAGAGTTGGCTGTATGCTGACCACGGTCTGACCGGTGGAGTTGGCATTTGCTAACTGTGGTCTGCCTGACTTTTCCCTGTTGGTCTCCTTTAGTGCTCATGTGGACACTTTCTGTCTGGTCTATCTATACGGAGCTTACGTTTTGGGTACTTACCTGCTTGCTTAGAGTGCTATATGCTACTAACATCCAGCTTATGCTTATTTATGCAGAACTTTAACTGCTATGGTGCACCATATGAAACTTTCTAAGCCAGCTTGTTATGCTCTTTTGTGAGGGGCCCATGTGTTCTGTTTGTTTGTCTGTCTCTATGTTTTTGTATACATGCATGTTTGTTTTTATATATTTATGATCACATAAAGTATCTTTTTGCAATTATTTAAACTGTCCCTGGGAATATTTTCAGACAGTCTGAGTGCTATACCCCTGGTCTTTTGGATGTTCCTCATTGCGATCCATCCACTTTCCTACATATACTCTACATAGTCAAAACAATAACTCAGCCCAGAGGAATGGGCTGAGTAAGCTTTTATAGAAGCTTCCACACCTGAGTCCTCCAGGTGGGAGTTTGTATAATTAGGATTCAGCCCCTTTTAATCTAGGCCGCCAGTCTAGAGAGCTGCAGCCGCAGCTGAAGACAGACTGGAGTCTTGGCGTCTCTCTACTCAGCGTTCCTGAGACCGGACCACAGGGACCCGGTATGGATTCTCAAAGGTGTATTACAAAGCAGGTTTCCTTAGTTATTAGTCAACTAACACATTGTTTTCTAATTCATAGGGGCTGAATTATCAAACTCCAAATGAAGCTTGATGCCCCTGTTTCTGCGCCAGCCTTCAGGCTCTCAGGAACCAGCAGCTGCTCCATAATTGGTCCGTCTGCTCTGAGGCTGCGGACATCAATCCGCCCGATCCTATTCGATCGGGCTGATTGACACCCCCTGCTAGTGGCTGATTGGTTGCAAATCTGCAGGGGGCGGCATTGCACAAGCAGTTCATAAGAACTGCTTGTGCAATGATAAATGCGACAATGTATGCTGTCAGCATTCATCGATGTCTGTCGGACATGATCCGCTGAGCGGATCATGCCGGACAGACCGATGATAAATCGGCCCCCATAGAGTTTTCATTAATAAAGATGTAAGATGTATGTTTTTTACTCTATTTCTTCTTTATTCAACTACTTGATTACATTTAATATTTTACAGTCCAGTAGCCTGTAACAGAAGTAATTCCTCCTTCCAATCAGGCTAGATACCCTGACTTTTATAATATGAAAAAGCACAAGCTGGTTTTCAATCATCACACATAAATGTAAAACTATTAGGATGATAAAAGTGTCAGCAGAACAAGAACTTCATAACGACAAGAGATTCAGACTAACAGTATAACAGTGATATCAGAGTGATGAGAGCGTGAATATGGGAACTACAGTGGTATGAGATTACAGGAATGTGAGAGTCATGCATGTAAGGGTTATAGGAGCTTCAGACTGATAACAGACTGAAATAGTGTTAAAATGATAAAAGCATCAGTGATAACAATGTCAAAGTGATAAGAATGTCAGAGTGATAAGGGTAGGGGAGCGCTAAGTGCTTAGAATGACATGAGAGAATGCTGAAGCACACAGACAGTACAAATAGGATTCTGTGAGAGATGGGGCTTTATAATACTGTGAGTAGGAAATTGTACTAATAACACGCATGTACATCTGTGTGAGACAATAAAACAGCTGTCTTGCAATTCATAATAACGACAGCAACCAGAAAAGTATTTATTTTATCTTAAAATGTATTATTGTGTTTAAATACTAGAAATTATATCATTCCTGTAATAAAGCAATATATTTTCTGTCAGGCATAAAAGAACACTGTATTTAAAGGGACTTTGTAGAGAAAAAATTGCTTGTGACTTCCACTGCTGATTGGCTCATTGGCCGTGTCCATTCAGGACTACCAGTTCTCTGCAGCTCCTGAATGATACTTTAACTATGTGGTTAACCACACAGGGCCAAATTACTAGTGGAGCACAAAAATACAGGTGGTATGGAGCATTAAAGGGACATGAAATTCCAAATTTTTCTTCCATAATTCAGAAAAAGCATACAATTTTGAACAACTTGCCAATTTACTTCTATTGAAAAATATTCATCATTTTCTTGGTATCCTTTGTTGAAGGAGCAGCAATGCACTCACTATAGGAAGCTAGATGAACACACCAGGTGAGCCAATGACAATAGATATATATTTATGAAAACATACATGAAATGAGTTTGAATAGGAAATATAGTCATTGACAAGGTTAAAAAGAATGAATTTTAAGTGAAATAATAATTGTGTCCTTCAAACTTTGCTTTCGTTAAAGGATCCTCCATGTGCAGCACTTATAGCCTTGCAGACCTTTTGCATTCTAATTGTTAAATTGTTGAGATAACATGAATATATTTCACCCCATGCTTCCTGAAGCACCTCCCACAGGTTGGAATGGCTTGATGAGCACTTCTTACTTACCATAGGGTCAAGCTGCTCCCACAACAGCTCAATAGCTGACTGCTTCTTCCCTAAATAGTTCTTGCATAGTTTGAAGTTGTGCTTTGTGTCATTGTCCTGTTATAGGAGGAAACTGACTCCAATCAAGTTCTGTCCACAGTGTATGGCATAACCTTGCAAAATGGAGTGATAGCCTTCTTTCTTTAAGGTCCCTTTTACTATGGTATAAATCTCACTTGTTACGACCTCCAAAGCACACCAGACAATCACATTGCCTCCACTGTGCTTGACAGATGGCTTCAAGCACTCCTCCAGCATCTTTTCATTTGGTCTGCATCTCATAAATTTTCACCTTTGTGATCCGAACACCTCAGACATTGGTCTGTCCATAACACTTTTTTTTCTAATCTTCCTCTGTTTTCTTTTGCCCATCTTAATCTTTTCTTTTTATTGCCATTCTGACCCGGAGTCCCCTCTTCCCTGTTGACGTTGAGACTGGTGTTTTGCGGGTACTTTTTAAAGAAGCTGCCAGTTGAGGACCTGTGAGGCATATGTTTCTCAAATTAAACACACTATTGTATTTGTCCTCTTGTTAAGTTGTGCACCAGGGCCTCCCACTCCTCTTTCTATTCTGTGAAGTGAGTAGTATACAGCGTTGCACAAGATCTTCAAATTCTTGGCAATTTCTTGCATGAAATAGCCTTCATTTCTCAGAACAAGAATAGACTGATGAGTTTCAGAAGAAAATTCTTTATTTCTGGCCATCTTGAGCCTTTAATCAAACCCACTATTGCTGATGCTCCTGATACTCAACTAGTCTAATGAATGCCACTTTATTTGCTTCTTTAATCAGCACAACAGTTTTCAGCTGTGCTAACATAGTTGCAAAATGGTTTTCTAATGAACAATTAGCCTTTTTTAAATGATAAACTTGGATTAGCAAACACAAAGACAGAAGTTTGCTGA
The DNA here is from genome assembly GCF_027579735.1 of Bombina bombina. Lineage (NCBI taxonomy): Eukaryota > Metazoa > Chordata > Amphibia > Anura > Bombinatoridae > Bombina > Bombina bombina. Next base: position 638,936,243 of record NC_069503.1, read on the forward strand.
TAATGGACCTTTGTACACCTTTGTAGATATTCTATTAAAAAAATGCTGTTTCCAGCTACAGTAGTCATTTACAACATTAACATTCTCTACACTGTATTTATGATAAATATGATGTTATTTTAATGGACAAAAAAATTGCTTTTCTTTCGAAAAAACAAATAAAATTCTAAGTGACCCCAAACTTTTGAACACTAGCGCTGCACGCAAAGAACCTCAATAAATCCCTTATTGCTCGCACAACTATTAGCAGGCCACTCGTAATCTAGCCCTAAACTGGTTCTGGGGAGAACACTGATATACAATATACATTAATTTGTAGTAACTGTTACCGTGCAAGAGACCAGCATTAGGTTCAGTGCAGGCACATGCATGTTCTGATACATGTGGATTTGTAGTTGGTGAGCCATTAATGTTTTGTGAGTGGAGGGTGGGGCTGAGTGCGTCATGGGCAGGGTTAGGTGGGGTGAGGGTAGTCACTGGAGACCAGGACATTTGAACTAAGTGGGGACAGAATCTGACTACGTCTTGTTATGTTGCTATATGGTTATAAAATGTCATGAAATTAGAAACAAATGGAACATATGCAAAGTATACAATAGTACTTTTTACTTAAAATTAATTCCCCCAGAATGGATGAGTAACGTGAGCTTCACTATAAAGGAGCAAGGTCAAGGTGTGTAGGCATGCCTCTGACGAAGTTGGGAGAAGCCCCACAAAACGTTTTAGGCTGGGCCCACATTGGATGTCATTTGCACCTCTCGAGACTGAACGTTCCAGCCAGCTTTTAGGACACTCGTTCGGGCTATAGAGAGGGTTGCTGTTTCTCATCTTTTCCTCAGTGACTTATGCAGATTTTTCCTCTGGGATCCTGATTGCAGAGTAACGCTGAACCAGAAACAGGAGACATACATGCACATATCTGGACAAGCAGGTCAAATAAGCGGTCACTGACTGTATACTGTGCATAGGTGGCACTGTTTTACTGCTGTGCCTTATTCATACCTCATAATTGTTTGAGGTTGCAAAGTGTGAGTGCGCTTTTTATTTTGTTTTATCATTAGAGGAATTTTTTTGTACTACGCTTAGGTCTGTTATTTTTTCTTTCCTGTTTCTTTTTTCTTACTGTCAAGGTGTTTATTGCTCCTTAATTACTGGTCTTTCATATGTATTAGATAATTGTTTTCGATTAAAATGACCCTTTTTGGTAAAAGTTGAGGAAATTAATTACATTACATTTAAGTAAAAAGCAAGTTAAAATCCTCTGAGGAGTGGTTTAAATGTAGAAGAATTTAACTTGTTTGCTTACCTTGCACTGACATATCGCCATAACTGTGCACCTAAAAGAGAAATGAAAACAGCAACATTTAAAGTCATGAACTTTAGTTCAGATCGCTAAGAAATGTTAAACAGTGACAAACATTTCCTACAAACTTTTAGGACAAAATTAAGGAAGAGAAATAAATATTGTATGTATGCAGTCTAATACAAAAACAGAATTTATGTTTACCTGATAAATTTCTTTCTCCAACGGTGTGTCCGGTCCACGGCGTCATCCTTACTTGTGGGATATTCTCTTCCCCAACAGGAAATGGCAAAGAGCCCAGCAAAGCTGGTCACATGATCCCTCCTAGGCTCCGCCTACCCCAGTCATTCGACCGACGTTAAGGAGGAATATTTGCATAGGAGAAACCATATGGTACCGTGGTGACTGTAGTTAAAGAAAATAAATTATCAGACCTGATTAAAAAACCAGGGCGGGCCGTGGACCGGACACACCGTTGGAGAAAGAAATTTATCAGGTAAACATAAATTCTGTTTTCTCCAACATAGGTGTGTCCGGTCCACGGCGTCATCCTTACTTGTGGGAACCAATACCAAAGCTTTAGGACACGGATGAAGGGAGGGAGCAAATCAGGTCACCTAAATGGAAGGCACCACGGCTTGCAAAACCTTTCTCCCAAAAATAGCCTCAGAAGAAGCAAAAGTATCAAACTTGTAAAATTTGGTAAAAGTGTGCAGTGAAGACCAAGTCGCTGCCCTACATATCTGATCAACAGAAGCCTCGTTCTTGAAGGCCCATGTGGAAGCCACAGCCCTAGTGGAATGAGCTGTGATTCTTTCGGGAGGCTGCCGTCCGGCAGTCTCGTAAGCCAATCTGATGATGCTTTTAATCCAAAAAGAGAGAGAGGTAGAAGTTGCTTTTTGACCTCTCCTTTTACCTGAATAAACAACAAACAAGGAAGATGTTTGTCTAAAATCCTTTGTAGCATCTAAATAGAATTTTAGAGCGCGAACAACATCCAAATTGTGCAACAAACGTTCCTTCTTTGAAACTGGTTTTGGACACAGAGAAGGTACGATAATCTCCTGGTTAATGTTTTTGTTAGAAACAACTTTTGGAAGAAAACCAGGTTTAGTACGTAAAACCACCTTATCTGCATGGAACACCAGATAAGGAGGAGAACACTGCAGAGCAGATAATTCTGAGACTCTTCTAGCAGAAGAAATCGCAACTAAAAACAAAACTTTCCAAGATAATAACTTAATATCAACGGAATGTAAGGGTTCAAACGGAACCCCCTGAAGAACTGAAAGAACTAAATTGAGACTCCAAGGAGGAGTCAAAGGTTTGTAAACAGGCTTGATTCTAACCAGAGCCTGAACAAAGGCTTGAACATCTGGCACAGCTGCCAGCTTTTTGTGAAGTAATACCGACAAGGCAGAAATCTGTCCCTTCAGGGAACTAGCAGATAATCCTTTTTCCAATCCTTCTTGAAGGAAGGATAGAATCCTAGGAATCTTAACCTTGTCCCAAGGGAATCCTTTAGATTCACACCAACAGATATATTTTTTCCAAATTTTGTGGTAAATCTTTCTAGTTACAGGCTTTCTGGCCTGAACAAGAGTATCGATAACAGAATCTGAGAATCCTCGCTTCGATAAAATCAAGCGTTCAATCTCCAAGCAGTCAGCTGGAGTGAAACCAGATTCGGATGTTCGAACGGACCCTGAACAAGAAGGTCTCGTCTCAAAGGTAGCTTCCAAGGTGGAGCCGATGACATATTCACCAGATCTGCATACCAAGTCCTGCGTGGCCACGCAGGAGCTATCAAGATCACCGACGCCCTCTCCTGATTGATCCTGGCTACCAGCCTGGGGATGAGAGGAAATGGCGGGAACACATAAGCTAGTTTGAAGGTCCAAGGTGCTACTAGTGCATCCACTAGAGCCGCCTTGGGATCCCTGGATCTGGCCCCGTAGCAAGGAACTTTGAAGTTCTGACGAGAGGCCATCAGATCCATGTCTGGAATGCCCCACAGGTGAGTGACTTGGGCAAAGATTTCCGGATGGAGTTCCCACTCCCCCGGATGCAATGTCTGACGACTCAGAAAATCCGCTTCCCAATTTTCCACTCCTGGGATGTGGATAGCAGACAGGTGGCAGGAGTGAGACTCCGCCCATAGAATGATTTTGGTCACTTCTTCCATCGCTAGGGAACTCCTTGTTCCCCCCTGATGGTTGATGTACGCAACAGTTGTCATGTTGTCTGATTGAAACCGTATGAACTTGGTCCTCGCTAGCCGAGGCCAGGCCTTGAGAGCATTGAATATCGCTCTCAGTTCCAGAATATTTATCGGTAGAAGAGATTCTTCCCGAGACCAAAGACCCTGAGCTTTCAGGGATCCCCAGACCGCGCCCCAGCCCATCAGACTGGCGTCGGTCGTGACAATGACCCACTCTGGTCTGCGGAACGTCATCCCTTGAGACAGATTGTCCAGGGACAGCCACCAACGGAGTGAGTCTCTGGTCCTCTGATTTACTTGTATCTTCGGAGACAAGTCTGTATAGTCCCCATTCCACTGACTGAGCATGCACAGTTGTAATGGTCTTAGATGAATGCGCGCAAAAGGAACTATGTCCATCGCCGCTACCATCAACCCGATCACTTCCATGCACTGAGCTATGGAAGGAAGAGGAACGGAATGAAGTATCCGACAAGAGTCTAGAAGTTTTGTTTTTCTGGCCTCTGTTAGAAAGATCCTCATTTCTAAAGAGTCTATAATTGTTCCCAAGAAGGGAACCCTTGTTGACGGGGATAGAGAACTCTTTTCCACGTTCACTTTCCAGCCGTGAGATCTGAGAAAGGCCAGGACAATGTCCGTGTGAGCCTTTGCTTGAGGAAGGGACGACGCTTGAATCAGAATGTCGTCCAGGTAAGGTACTACTGCAATGCCCCTTGGTCTTAGCACCGCTAGAAGGGAGCCTAGTACCTTTGTGAAAATCCTTGGAGCAGTGGCTAATCCGAAAGGAAGCGCCACGAACTGGTAATGTTTGTCCAGGAATGCAAACCTTAGGAACCGATGATGTTCCTTGTGGATAGGAATATGTAGATACGCATCCTTTAAATCCACCGTGGTCATGAATTGACCCTCCTGGATGGAAGGAAGAATAGTTCGAATGGTTTCCATCTTGAAAGATGGAACCTTGAGAAACTTGTTTAAGAACTTGAGATCTAAGATTGGTCTGAACGTTCCCTCTTTTTTGGGAACTATGAACAGATTGGAGTAGAACCCCATCCCTTGTTCTCTTAGTGGAACAGGATGAATCACTCCCATTTTTAACAGGTCTTCTACACAATGTAAGAACGCCTGTCTTTTTATGTGGTCTGAAGACAACTGAGACCTGTGGAACCTCCCCCTTGGGGGAAGTCCCTTGAATTCCAGAAGATAACCCTGGGAGACTATTTCTAGCGCCCAAGGATCCAGAACATCTCTTGCCCAAGCCTGAGCGAAGAGAGAGAGTCTGCCCCCCACCAGATCCGGTCCCGGATCGGGGGCCAATATTTCATGCTGTCTTGGTAGCAGTGGCAGGCTTCTTGGCCTGCTTTCCCTTGTTCCAGCCTTGCATTGGTCTCCAAGCTGGCTTGGCTTGAGAAGTATTACCCTCTTGCTTAGAGGACGTAGCACTTTGGGCTGGTCCGTTTTTACGAAAGGGACGAAAATTGGGTCTATTTTTCGCCTTGAAAGGCCGATCCTGAGGAAGGGCGTGGCCCTTACCCCCAGTGATATCCGAGATAATCTCTTTCAAGTCAGGGCCAAACAGCGTTTTCCCCTTGAAAGGAATGTTTAGTAGCTTGTTCTTGGAAGACGCGTCAGCCGACCAAGATTTCAACCAAAGCGCTCTGCGCGCCACAATAGCAAACCCAGAATTCTTAGCCGCTAACCTAGCCAATTGCAAAGTGGCGTCTAGGGTGAAAGAATTAGCCAATTTGAGAGCATTGATTCTGTCCATAATCTCCTCATAAGGAGGAGAATCACTATCGAGCGCCTTTATCAGTTCATCAAACCAGAAACATGCGGCTGTAGTGACAGGGACAATGCATGAAATTGGTTGTAGAAGGTAACCCTGCTGAACAAACATCTTTTTAAGCAAACCTTCTAATTTTTTATCCATAGGATCTTTGAAAGCACAACTATCCTCTATGGGTATAGTGGTGCGTTTGTTTAAAGTAGAAACCGCTCCCTCGACCCTGGGGACTGTCTGCCATAAGTCCTTTCTGGGGTCGACCATAGGAAACAATTTTTTAAATATGGGGGGAGGGACGAAAGGAATACCGGGCCTTTCCCATTCTTTATTAACAATGTCCGCCACCCGCTTGGGTATAGGAAAAGCTTCTGGGAGCTCCGGCACCTCTAGGAACTTGTCCATTTTACATAGTTTCTCTGGGATGACCAACTTTTCACAATCATCCAGAGTGGATAATACCTCCTTAAGCAGAATGCGGAGATGTTCCAACTTAAATTTAAATGCAATTACATCAGGTTCAGCCTGTTGAGAAATGTTCCCTGAATCAGTAATTTCTCCCTCAGACAAAACCTCCCTGGCCCCCTCAGATTGGGTTAGGGGCCCTTCAGAGATATTAATATCAGCGTCGTCATGCTCTTCAGTAACTAAAACAGAGCAGCCACGCTTACGCTGACAAGGGTTCATTTTGGCTAAAATGTTTTTGACAGAATTATCCATTACAGCCGTTAATTGTTGCATAGTAAGCAGTATTGGCGCGCTAGATGTACTAGGGGCCTCCTGAGTGGGCAAGACTCGTGTAGACGAAGGAGGGAATGATGCAGTACCATGCTTACTCCCCTCACTTGAGGAATCATCTTGGGCATCATTGTCATTATCACATAAATCACATTTATTTAAATGAACAGGAATTCTGGCTTCCCCACATTCAGAACACAGTCTATCTGGTAGTTCAGACATGTTAAACAGGCATAAACTTGATAATAAAGTACAAAAAACGTTTTAAAATAAAACCGTTACTGTCACTTTTATTACTGCAATTGCGAAAAAACATGAAGGAATTGTACAAAATTCACCAAATTTTCACCACAGTGTCTTAAAGCCTTAAAAGTATTGCACACCAAATTTGGAAGCTTTAACCCTTAAAATAACGGAACCGGAGCCGTTTTAACACTTTAACCCCTTTACAGTCCCTGGTATCTGCTTTGCTGAGACCCAACCAAGCCCAAAGGGGAATACGATACCAAATGACGCCTTCAGAAAGTCTTTTCTAAGTATCAGAGCTCCTCTCACATGCGACTGCATGCCATGCCTCTCAAAAACAAGTGCGCCACACCGGCGCGAAAATGAGACTCTGCTTATGCTTTGGGAAAGCCCCAGAGAAATAAGGTGTCTAATACAGTGCCTGCCGATATTATAATATCAATAAACCCAGATAAAATGATTCCTCAAAGCTAAATATGTTTTAAAACTGAATCGATTTAGCCCAGAAAAGTCTACAATCTTAATAAGCCCTTGTGAAGCCCTTATTTACCATCGTAATAAACATGGCTTACCGGATCCCATAGGGAAAAATGACAGCTTCCAGCATTACATCGTCTTGTTAGAATGTGTCATACCTCAAGCAGCAAGAGACTGCACACTGTTCCCCCAACTGAAGTTAATTGCTCTCAACAGTCCTGTGTGGAACAGCCATGGATTTTAGTTACGGTGCTAAAATCATTTTCCTCATACAAACAGAAATCTTCATCTCTTTTCTGTTTCTGAGTAAATAGTACATACCAGCACTATTTTAAAATAACAAACTCTTGATTGAATAATAAAAACTACAGTTAAACACTAAAAAACTCTAAGCCATCTCCGTGGAGATGTTGCCTGTACAACGGCAAAGAGAATGACTGGGGTAGGCGGAGCCTAGGAGGGATCATGTGACCAGCTTTGCTGGGCTCTTTGCCATTTCCTGTTGGGGAAGAGAATATCCCACAAGTAAGGATGACGCCGTGGACCGGACACACCTATGTTGGAGAAATAGCTACAAGCAAATGCCTTCAATTTCTTAGCTATAATGAGTAGACATCATTTATTACAAATTTGAAACAAAATATCACTAATGTACTGTACTAAACATGCTATATGTATGCAAACGTGTTTTATCCCTCCCAAAGAATATTCCCCTGGTTCAGCCTTACAAATTATTTTAAAATGATATTGGGGTAACTTACAAATAGGATTGCCAAGTGTCCATTGTTTAGCTGGACAGTCCAGTATTTCAGTAAGCTGCCCAGTAAAATCTATATAAAATTATGGGACACTTAACCCCTTAAGGACAGATTATTTTCCCAGTTTCTGTTCTTTAACCACTTCAGGACCGGGAAATTTAGAGAAAAACTTGCCAAAAAGTACCATAAATGTTTTAACTATTACTCCATTTAAATAGAAATAGTTGCCTGTGGGCATTTCAGTGTCTTGCACATATACAACATAATATAATTATTTCAAATTGTCTTGGAATACTATAAAAAAAATGTCAAAAAGCCATTTTGGGACTTTATCGTGTGCCTTTTAGGTGTTGAATTCGATATGTGTAAAAAGGTCTTGAAAACCTGTTGAAAAGTATCAAGAAATAAAGTTGGGCTCAATTTTAAAAATATGGGGGTATTTTTCTGCAAGACAAATATACACATGTGGCTCAGAGAAATATAGCCTGCTAATGTATTTGCATTGAAATGGAAAACCACCGAAAACCATATCAGGCGATAGAATGTGATCGACCAATAAATTTGAGAATAAAAGTAAATAGAAACTGTGAAAGTTAAACAAGGCACGAAACGAGGCACAAAACGAGACACGAAACTCAAAATTAAACTTTCATAAACTTCATTTTACAATTAGTATAAAATTTTGAAACAAATTGTTCTCCACTAACGTTTTGATAAAACCTTTTATAAATATTAATGACTTCAGAGGCCCTGCAAGTCCACAATCCACATCTGAGGACCCATTTAGATAAGAACCAGGTATTACTTTACATTTTCATTGTACTTATCCAGCAGCCAATGTAAAAGCCTTTTACAATTTATTTATAATTTTATACAAAATATCATCTACCAACTGAATTTTAAAAATCAATTCAGTGGTATAAATTAAACCTGAAAACCTCAGCTGAACCTTTTCAATTTACTTCTATTATCTAATTTGCTTAGTTCTCTTGGTATCCTTTGTTAAAAAGCATACCTAGGTAGACTCAGGAGCTGGGAGCTAGCTGCTGATTGGTAGCTGAACATAAATGTTTCTTGTCATTGGCTTACTGATATGTTCAGCTACCTCCCAGTAGTGCATTGTTACTTCTTCACTAACGAATATCAAGAAAATGAAACAAAATTGATAATATAAGTACATTGGAAAGTTGTTAAAAATGTATGCTCTACCTGAATCATAAAAGAAAATCACAAACTTGGGTTTCATGTCCCTTTAAGCAATACTAACTCATTCATATAGTTTAAAGCTTTAACCACATCACATAATTAAAGGGACATTAAATACTAAATACATTTCATAAGAATATTAATTAGGTTATTCCCCGCCTCCTTCTAGTTATGGGTGCTGCCATTTTGAAATCTATAATTCACTACATCCTGGTGATGAGCTGTTTGCACATGTGAAGCAACTCCCCTTCTGATACCTGCAGTGTAACCTAGGTTCTATAATGGCAGCATCCATGATTAGCGGGAGAAGCATGAAATGTATTTAGTGTCTCTTTAAGAATATAGAAGTCGGGGGGGCGGAGCTTGCTGCCTAGCTGAGTGGTCGCAGCAGAGAGGAGCTCCTGCGTGAAAAGGTGTAATAAGCCTATTTTATCTAGCTAAAAGACTCAAGATTAACTTCTTTGCACCATAAACTATTTCCCTGCATTGTGGAATAGTGCCCGGGACATAGTTGTAGATTGACCGGTGATTTTGAAAAGAGCCGCATCGAGACTATACACCTAGCAGCCTGCGTTTGCCATCCATAGTCTCAACACGGCTATTCTACCTGCCGACTGACAGCTGCAACTGCCGCCCGGCTCCGGAGGGTCGGGGCTCCGCTCCGGAGCTGCAGCAAACTCAGACTCCATACCTTTACATCGCCGGTTGCTGGCACAGATCCACCATACATTTGGCTCAACACGAGATCCGGCTGTAACCATACAGCAGCCATCAGTGACTTACCCGAGTGGAATCGGAGACATCCCTCTTGGGAGAGAGAGTGAGGGACTAAGCCAGTAAGTGCATTTGCACAACACAGTACCAGAGGGGTGTGGCGCGAAAACCCGCCATCTTGCCTTCCCCCACGCCATCCTCAATTAGACCTGCGCCAGGCCTGGCCCACCTCTGCATACTTTACTGTAACTCTCGCATGCACATTTAAGGACCACAGACTAGAATAAAAGGTTGGCTGCAATAACCAGGGCCTGGAACGTCAGATCATCCCACAGCATTACTAACTACAGGCCCAGCCCTGGGCGCATAATAACTGAAGTAGCCTAGCGCTCAGACGCTCAGAGTTCCCTCAAGTCCCAGTTTTACCCCCACCTGAAAGCTGCATCTCACATAGTTGCCCTGGATTTCTATGCCTGAGGGAGCCACTGGAAGTCGCTAGAAACGGCAATCACGAGTACACACACCTTTTGCTTGCCACGTGGCACCTGTCTTAGAACTGTACAAGGGGACGGACTTGGCCTGATATCAGGCCCCCTACATTAAAGAGAACTTAAATAAAGCCTCCCACAGTAAGCACAAGATACTGCATCATGGCAAGTTCTATAAATAGAAGGCACAGCATCACCCTAGGCCTTCTACCACGGAGACGGGTTGGCCCTCTCCCCATCCTTTCCCACCTGCCACTACAGGTGGGTCATACCCCCACCCACTTCACCTACTTCGTTGAAAGGAGACACATTCCCTGGGGAGTGGGGTCTACACCGAAATCTGTGGCCACCTTGCATATTACTTAGTAGCACAGGCCCTATTTCTCCCGGCCTCCAACCAAGAGCCTCAGCACTCCAAACATCAAAAAGGGGGTAAACTACGGCCCACATTCTCCACATAAAGGGTTTCATCACCCCTCTTTCCTACGGATACAGAGACTTGGTCCCTCTCCTCCTTTCCCGCTGGCCCACTTGCCTGCGGGTCATATCCCGGACACCTTTTTCCAGCATCGCCCAGAGGGGGCAACTCCCCAGGAGAGGGGCCCAAAAGCTTGAGAGTCCCTGCTTACTGTACCCCGAGAGAACAATAAACGGCCTTCCTAAGACAGCATAGGGATTTGAGCCTCTCCATAACTTGAATTGTGCTCCCTTACCCTTCTTCTCTTCTTTTATTGGGACTCCCCGGTGCACCGCAACATGTAATTTAACACCACAAGGTGTGTGCCCCCGCCAGTCGATGAAACTCTGGTAGCATACAAAGAGTAAGCAGGCTCCCATCAATACAAAACGTAATCTCAAGATGTCTCAACCTCAAAAAAGGAAACAAAAACCCCACAACACACCAAAGAGAACAGTGGTGGATCATTTCCAGCACCCGGGCAAGCAGACCCAGGGCAGATCAGAGGATGAAGGCTCGGACACGGGAAGTCTCTCGGATAATCAGCCTGACAAATCTCTCTCACACCGGATATCCAGACTGCCAGCTATGGACGGCACTTCCAACAATCTAATGGACTCTATCGAATCACTGTTGAAGTCCCATCACGACTCATTGTCAAAGAAATTTGAGAGGCCGCATGCCGACTTAAAGAGGGATATTAGTCTCATTGGAGAATGTACAGATGCGCTAGAACGCAGACAAGAAGATCTCACGGTAGATCACTCAAACCTTCTTGCCTATTCGCAAAGTTTAGCGGGTCAAATCTCAGATCTAGAACTTAAGCTAGCGGATTTGGACCGTTCACGCCGCAACAAAATACGGATCAAAGGGATCCCAGAGACGGTCACCCCTCAAGATCTAGAAGACTATCTACAGGAGCTATTCAAAGAAATACTGGGCCCCGAACAGACCAGTGACACCCTCATTGATAGAGTACACAGAGCACTCCGGCCCAGATCTGCAGATGAGGGGAAGCCTAGAGATGTCGTGGCCAGACTGCACTACTACACATTCAGGTAAAAGATCCTTAGAGCTCTAGCTAGAGAGAAGTCCTTACTGGGCAAATTTGCGGAGCTACAGATATATCCAGATCTTTCACCTCACACGTTACAACTGCGCAGACACTACCAACCATACACCAGATTGCTAAGAGAAAAGGGCCTAAAATACAGATGGGGGTTCCCAGTGAGGTTATTCATCACGAAGGACAGCCAACAATTTATAGTCACCTCACCGCAACAAGCACGAGAGCTACTACAGAAATGGGGCCTATTTCCTGAAGACCCAGAAGACAGACCTTCAGCAACAAACAGAGGGAATGGCCTCAGAGCATCAGCACCAGTATGGAAACCTCTCCCATAACGACCCTCTTCAACTTCAAAAAGGTCCCTGGAAATTAGAGAAGTATCGACGCCTGAAGACTCATAGAGAACCTGCTTACAGACCATAGAACTTACATTGCAGACCAACTGAACTCTTATTGTAAAAGTAGAGACACTTGCGGGATAATCCCGCACATTCTTTCGAAGAGGATTTAAGAACACAGAAGAAGATGGGTGAGATGTATATAACTTTTATGTTAAACCTCTAAATGACTTTATATTGCTGTGCTTAGCAGTTTAGATTTCAATAAGCATTAATGCAGCCTCACTAGCACCAGCCTTAACCGTTCTTTTCTTGGTGGACATGGGGTAATGTTTAATATTTTGCTGGTTATGACATGTATAGATTGGGTTTGCTCAGGCCTAGAGGTACTTAAGTTTAAGTGAATAGCCGGGGAAATTGTACATTTGAAACCTGCTGCCCTCTCCTGTGCACTCCAGTAAAGGACATACCTTACCTAGTGACTAACAAACAGTTTGTCTAGACCCCAGCCCAACTATATATGGTACCCTCAGACCATCCCTACACTACCTTAGCCAAGGACTATCTTTCAGTATGACCCTCACATATTATTCTAACTAACTAAGACAATGTCCGTCTTGGCCTGCTGACGATCTACCCAACGAAACCGGACTATACCTAACCGACCAGAAAGACCACATAAATTGACGAGAGGTTAGGATAGACACCACCACCCCCTCCGTGGACGACCAATAACCGCTATCCCTATAGAACACGACCACCCGACATATCCCACCTTCTTCACGATAGAACACCCTATCTCATTAACAGCTTAGAATCCCTCCCTAGTTTGAAGCTTCAGTCTCGTTCATTGTTTACTGTACTGTTTATTTTGTTAAAAATGCTATATCAATGTTATGTTACCATATTATTAATGTTTGTCTTTTATGACTGGCGGGGGGCATGACCTTTCTCTGCTCGACTCCGCCCCACAAAATTAGCTGTGCCACCCTGGTTGACACACCAGTGGAGACACTTATTGTGAAAGTGAATACCTGACACTTTTTCTTGACCTTGCCCCTAGGGCTCTTGATCCCTTAATTACAACAAGCACCACAGACTTCGAGAATCACTACACCTGATCACCAGGGAGAATCCCCCGTCAACCAGCCCCATTCCTCACCTAAGCCCTGTCCCTTCGAGACCGCGCAAACGCCACCTAAATGGCGCCCATCCGTATAGCCACATTAAATGTGCAAGGACTAAACTCACCCACCAAGAGAAAACTGCTACTTAACTGCTTACATACACATAAGGTCCACATACTATTTCTTTCTCCAAGAGACGCATTGGAAGGGAGATTCGCACTCTCTTAAAAAATCCCAGAATTATCCAATATGTGAAACCGCATCTAATACAGAAGGGAAATCACGGGGGGGGGGGGGGGTTGCAATCTTAACTAGCAGAGATCTGACATTCACACCAGAAAGGGAGATTTCTAATATTAGTATACAAATTAAATGAAATAACATACACCTTAGTTTCTGTACACGCCCCAAATGCCAAATAAATTCCCTTTGTGCGTACCCTCCTAACTCAGGTGGATAAGCTCAAACATGGGCATCTAATTATAGGGGGTGACCTCAACATGGTATGGGACCCCCAAAAGGATAAGCAGTCTACCCTCACCACACATGCCGACAGAAACGTCTCTTCCACCTCTAATGCGTTCCGCAAACTTATGTATCAATTTGACCTTTATGATGCATGGCGTTGTTTAGCACCCACCCAAAAAGATTTCACGCATTATTCTAAGGCCCACAACTCTTACTTGAGAATTGATTATATATTATGTGACTCTTGGTCCCTAGATAAGTGTATGAACCCTACCATCCAACCATGTACGTGGTCAGACCACGATATGGTGTACATAGACTTCTCTGCACTGCAATCCCTAACCACCAGACCCCCCTGGAGGCTTCCCGAACAGCTCCTAGCGGAGGGAGAACTTCCGGTACTGGTTAGGATAATAACCGACTTTTTAACACACAATGACAATGACACTACAGACATGAACATGTTGTGGGCAGCCCTCAAGGCTTACCTTAGGGGACATTTCATCAAAAAATCGGCCCACCTCCGCAAATCTAGTGGCCACTCACTTGCCAAGTTATACGGAGATCTACGAAAAATGGAGACCACTAACAAGTCATGCCCTGATACCTGCATAGCCCAACAGATAGGACTAGTCAGAGAGGAAATTGCTAAGAGAGAAACACTGAAAGTACAAGATAACCTGCATAGGCTCAAGCAGCTCTATTACTATAAAGGCAACAGAGCAGATAGATTTCTGGCGAATAAGTTACGGAAACGCACACAGCAGAATAGAATAGCCTCCAACAACACACAAAGATGCCCAGTCTACTCACCTAAAGAGATAGGAATAGCCTTTGAAAAATACTATTCCTCTCTACAGGGAGTGCAGAATTATTAGGCAAATGAGTATTTTGACCACATCATCCTCTTTATGCATGTTGTCTTACTCCAAGCTGTATAGGCTCGAAAGCCTACTACCAATTAAGCATATTAGGTGATGTGCATCTCTGTAATGAGAAGGGGTGTGGTCTAATGACATCAACACCCTATATCAGGTGTGCATAATTATTAGGCAACTTCCTTTCCTTTGGCAAAATGGGTCAAAAGAAGGACTTGACAGGCTCAGAAAAGTCAAAAATAGTGAGATATCTTGCAGAGGGATGCAGCACTCTTAAAATTGCAAAGCTTCTGAAGCGTGATCATCGAACAATCAAGCGTTTCATTCAAAATAGTCAACAGGGTCGCAAGAAGCGTGTGGAAAAACCAAGGCGCAAAATAACTGCCCATGAACTGAGAAAAGTCAAGCGTGCAGCTGCCAAGATGCCACTTGCCACCAGTTTGGCCATATTTCAGAGCTGCAACATCACTGGAGTGCCCAAAAGCACAAGGTGTGCAATACTCAGAGACATGGCCAAGGTAAGAAAGGCTGAAAGACGACCACCACTGAACAAGACACACAAGCTGAAACGTCAAGACTGGGCAAAGAAATATCACAAGACTGATTTTTCTAAGGTTTTATGGACTGATGAAATGAGAGTGAGTCTTGATGGGCCAGATGGATGGGCCCGTGGCTGGATTGGTAAAGGGCAGAGAGCTCCAGTCCGACTCAGACGCCAGCAAGGTGGAGGTGGAGTACTGGTTTGGGCTGGTATCATCAAAGATGAGCTTGTGGGGCCATTTCGGGTTGAGGATGGAGTCAAGCTCAACTCCCAGTCCTACTGCCAGTTTCTGGAAGACACCTTCTTCAAGCAGTGGTACAGGAAGAAGTCTGCATCCTTCAAGAAAAACATGATTTTCATGCAGGACAATGCTCCATCGCACGCGTCCAAGTACTCCACAGCGTGGCTGGCAAGAAAGGGTATAAAAGAAGAAAATCTAATGACATGGCCTCCTTGTTCACCTGATCTGAACCCCATTTAGAACCTGTGGTCCATCATCAAATGTGAGATTTACAAGGAGGGAAAACAGTACACCTCTCTGAACAGTGTCTGGGAGGCTGTGGTTGTTGCTGCACGCAATGTTGATGGTGAACAGATCAAAACACTGACAGAATCCATGGATGGCAGGCTTTTGAGTGTCCTTTCAAAGAAAGGTGGCTATATTGGTCACTGATTTGTTTTTGTTTTGTTTTTGAATGTCAGAAATGTATATTTGTGAATGTTGAGATGTTATATTGGTTTCACTGGTAAAAATAAATAATTGAATACAACTTGCCTAATAATTCTGCACTCCCTGTATATAATACAGGGAGTGCAGAATTATTAGGCAAGTTGTATTTTTGAGGATTAATTTTATTATTGAACAACAACCATGTTCTCAATGAACCCAAAAAACTCATTAATATCAAAGCAGAATATTTTTGGAAGTAGTTTTTAGTTTGTTTTTAGTTTTAGCTATTTTAGGGGGATATCTGTGTGTGCAGGTGACTATTACTGTGCATAATTATTAGGCAACTTAACAAAAAACAAATATATACCCATTTCAATTATTTATTTTTACCAGTGAAACCAATATAACATCTCAACATTCACAAATATACATTTCTGACATTCAAAAACAAAACAAAAACAAATCAGTGACCAATATAGCCACCTTTCTTTGCAAGGACACTCAAAAGCCTGCCATCCATGGATTCTGTCAGTGTTTTGATCTGTTCACCATCAACATTGCATGCAGCAGCAACCACAGCCTCCCAGACACTGTTCAGAGAGGTGTACTGT
This sequence comes from Bombina bombina, assembly GCF_027579735.1. Classification (NCBI taxonomy): domain Eukaryota; kingdom Metazoa; phylum Chordata; class Amphibia; order Anura; family Bombinatoridae; genus Bombina; species Bombina bombina. Next base: position 638,952,333 of record NC_069503.1, read on the forward strand.
ATTCCCTCCTTGTAAATCTCACATTTGATGATGGACCACAGGTTCTCAATGGGGTTCAGATCAGGTGAACAAGGAGGCCATGTCATTAGATTTTCTTCTTTTATACCCTTTCTTGCCAGCCACGCTGTGGAGTACTTGGACGTGTGTGATGGAGCATTGTCCTGCATGAAAATCATGTTTTTCTTGAAGGATGCAGACTTCTTCCTGTACCACTGCTTGAAGAAGGTGTCTTCCAGAAACTGGCAGTAGGACTGGGAGTTGAGCTTCACTCCATCCTCAACCCGAAAAGGCCCCACAAGCTCATCTTTGATGATACCAGCCCAAACCAGTACTCCACCTCCACCTTGCTGGCGTCTGAGTCGGACTGGAGCTCTCTGCCCTTTACCAATCCAACCACGGGCCCATCCATCTGGCCCATCAAGACTCACTCTCATTTCATCAGTCCATAAAACCTTAGAAAAATCAGTCTTGAGATATTTATTGGCCCAGTCTTGACGTTTCAGCTTGTGTGTCTTGTTCAGTGGTGGTCGTCTTTCAGCCTTTCTTACCTTGGCCATGTCTCTGAGTATTGCACACCTTGTGCTTTTGGGCACTCCAGTGATGTTGCAGCTCTGAAATATGGCCAAACTGGTGGCAAGTGGCATCTTGGCAGCTGCACGCTTGACTTTTCTCAGTTCATGGGCAGTTATTTTGCGCCTTGGTTTTTCCACACGCTTCTTGCGACCCTGTTGACTATTTTGAATGAAACGCTTGATTGTTCGATGATCACGCTTCAGAAGCTTTGCAATTTTAAGAGTGCTGCATCCCTCTGCAAGATATCTCACTATTTTTGACTTTTCTGAGCGTGTCAAGTCCTTCTTTTGACCCATTTTGCCAAAGGAAAGGAAGTTGCCTAATAATTATGCACACCTGATATAGGGTGTTGATGTCATTAGACCACACCCCTTCTCATTACAGAGATGCACATTATCTAATATGCTTAATTGGTAGTAGGCTTTCGAGCCTATACAGCTTGGAGTAAGACAACATGCATAAAGAGGATGATGTGGTCAAAATACTCATTTGCCTAATAATTCTGCACTCCCTGTATTGCAACTACAGAAACAACAGATAGAGCTAGCACGAGAGACATTTGCGAGTTCTTAGAGAGCCTAGATCTCACTCTAACAGAGGAAGCTAAAACCCCACTGACGAAACAATTCACAACAGAGGAAGTTAAGACCGCCATAGCTAGTCTATCCCCCCACAAAGCTCCAGGACCAGACGGGTTCACAGTCTCTTTCAACCAGGCCTTGACCTCTGTACTTTCCCCAATTCTGCTCCGATTTTTCATGAGCGTAGCACAGACAGGTAGATTCCTACCAGAATTCCTTGAAGCCAATATTATTACAATACACAAAGAAGGCAAAGATCCTACTCTATGCCCCAGCTATAGGCCCATTTCCCTTATCAATGTGGACGCCAAAATCTATGCCAAAATCCTAGCCAATAGGCTGAGTACACATCTACAGACCCTTATTCACCTCGACCAGGTGGGATTCGTTGTCAATAGACAAGGTTCGGATAACACCCGTCGCCTCCTCAATATCTTTACAGAGGCAGCTGACCTACGTCTCCCCATGCTCACCCTGCCGTTAGATGCCGAGAAGGCGTTTGACAGGGTGAGATGGGAATATTTATTCCAAACTCTAGCAGCCTTTGGTCTGCCCGACTCCTACGTTAGGGCTGTTAAGACCCTATACTCTTCTCCCACCGCCGTAGTAAGGGGCCTGGGATTCTGTTCCCCCACAATACAGATAACTAACGGGACTCGACAGGGGTGCCCCCTATCCCCTCTCCTGTTTGTTCTTGCAATCGAGCCTCTTGGGGCAGCTATTAGAAGAAGCCCTGAAATTCAAGGACTCCAAATCCACGACACTGTCCAGAAACTAGCCCTATTTGCAGACGACCTTACGGTCTTCCTCACGGACCCCCTAGACTCCCTCCCCCCATTGTTTAGATTGCTACGACGATTTGGTGAACTCTTGTACTATAAAATTAACGTCAGTAAAACTGAAGTATATTCTATAAACATTCCCCCCCCCCCCCCCCCCCCGGAAGACAAAAACGAAATCCAGCTCTCTTACTCTTTTAAATGGTCAACTAGAGGTGTGCGACACTTGGGAGTGCTCCTCTCCCATTCCAAAACTATAACCATTAAAGAAAATTGTGAAAATCTACTGAAGGAGATTACATTGGATCTCCATTCCAAGAGATTCGGTGAGATCTCTTGGCTGGGCAGAGTAGCAGTCCACAAGATGATGGTACTGCCTAAGCTCACATATTTTTTTCGTTGCATACCGCTCTCAATCCCTTTGCCCCTGGTTCGAAAGATACAGACTTTCTTTAATGCCTACACCTGGCACAACAAGAGACCTCGAGTGGCAGCTCACATCCTTCAGGCCCCCGTTGAGAGAGGTGGTATAGGCCTCCCAAACGTTAGGAAGTATCATGAAGCTGCGATGATCACCCATGCTTCGGCATGGGGTAAGAATCTCCCTACAACTAGATGGAGAGAATTGGAGCAGGCTTCGCTCCCGGCGTTTGTAGACCTAGAGGACCTCCTCTGGCTACCCCCACATTGGCAGTCCAAAATTTTCATCTCCAACAACATAGTCAAGGGGTGCCAGGAGAGATGGATGAAACTTAGACATAGCAGACTCATTGCTCCTCACCCCTCATCAGTACACTCCATACGAGGGCTCCTCTATGGCCTGCCTGATGCCCACGCCAGCTCGTGGTCCGACGTGGATATCCGTGACCTACAAGATTTCTGTGAAAACAAACAATTGAAAACACACTCTGCTATGCTAACTTCACCCTCGCTGACCCCAAGGTTCCATTTTGACCTGCTGCAAATCCGATCTCTAATGAGATCCTGGGGCTTCCTGGAAGATCAACTCCGAGATCTTACCCCGTGGGAATCGCGTTGGAAAGCGAACCTCCAACTATATAAACCTCTCTCTGCGCACTACAAATGTTTAATCGAGGATAATATCCCAACTAAAACAATCCATATGGAGGCCTGGGAAAGCAACCTGCAGCTGGAACACCCCCTTGAAGCATAGGAAGAGGCAATTAGTCACACTAAAAAAGCCACCCATTGCATCACTCTCTATGAGTTGTACTTTAAGATCATCACGAGGTGGCATCTGGTTCCCACCAAACTCCAAAAACTATATCCTGACCACTCCCCCATGTGCTGGAGGGATTGCAGAGAAAAGGGCACCCCACTTCACATTTGGTGGTCCTGCCCGAAACTCGCTGGCCTATGGGACAGGGTGGAGACATTGTGCAGAGATCTGGGCCTGGTGGACACACTTTCCCCCCCACTTGCTATACTACACCTAGGAATAGACTCTCTCCCCAGATTCAAACGGAGCCTGCTTATAGGCATTCTTACTTCTGCCAAGTTGCTTGTGGCCAGAAATTGGAAAAAAACCTACCCCCCAGGTGGCAAGGGGTAATAGACTGTGTTAACTATATCAAAAATATGGAAAACTACGTATTCAGGGAGCGCAGACAACTGACAGATTTTTGCCTAATATGGGAACCATGGGACTCTTACTGGACTTGTAAAACCATGTAAACTAATCAGCCCCATAACTAACTAGGGACAGCTTCGTAGATCGCTCCCCTCTCCTTTACTCCCCCGAGGCACACCAAAGTTGATTAGGCCCCTAGGAAATATCCCTGATCCCCCCCCTGAGGAGAGCCAGATGTGGGATGAGAGAGAGCCCCTGGATGAATAGGTTTGGGCCCTCCTGAACCCCACGCCTCTCACAGTAAGTCATGGGAACCTTCGTTTCCTGTGGCTTAGAGAAGTCTGTGGTGCTTGAATACTGATATTGAGATACCCTAGCGGACAGACCCGCTTAGCTAACGGCCGTCTCAATTGTGTTACCACTAAGAAACATCATAAGCTCTGGTAAAGTTTTAAGAGTTTTTAAATAACGGCCTCTGTAAAAACGAGGTAGCATTGAAAGGGGTGGCACTGGCACACCTCTATAATCAAAGTTTATGTTTTTCATGTTATGATGTTGCACTGTTATGTCTTTAATATATAATGCATAAGCTGTATGAGACACTAATACCTCAATAAAAAATCATTTTATAAAAAAAAAAAAAGAATATAGAAGTCCGTATGCACTGTACACCTGCTTCCAAAAACCAGTCTTGCCCATCAGCAACAACATGTATCAAGTCATTTCCAACAAGGAGCCAGATTACGAGTGTTGTGCTCGTATTACAGGTTGAGAGTAAACGTGATTGCTTGAGCGCAATTGAAGTCAACGCTCACCAGGATAGCTCAACCTCAGAGCTCTAGTTAACAAGTGTCACAAAACACATGAAAAATACATTTAAAAGTACAGTTACATTCATAATAACACTATCTGATAAAAATTCTTAAAACAGGTATTAAACAAAAAAGTTATAAGGGCTTAAAGATATGAGGTCTCAGGTGTTAAAAAAAGGCATGCAAATGGGCTTTAACATATAGATACATACACATGTCTAAACATGTATATGTATGTAAATGTTTATATGTGTGTACATATGTATTTATATATGTATATATGTATTTACAGACATATATACATAAAGGCTTACTAGACGTCCCAGTTTGACTGGGATTGTCCCTGTTTGGAGGCGCTGTCCCAGTGTCCCACCCGACTGTTCATTCTGTCCCAGCCGTAGGGTTGCCACCCAGCTGGTGCCGGAATGAGTAAAACAGAATTTATGCTTACCTGATAAATTACTTTCTCCAACGGTGTGTCCGGTCCACGGCGTCATCCATTACTTGTGGGATATTCTCCTCCCCTACAGGGAAAGGCAAGGAGAGCACACAGCAAGAACTGTCCATATAGCTCCCCCTCTGGCTCCACCCCCCAGTCATTCGACCGACGGTTAGGAGAAAAAGGAGAAAACTATAGGGTGCCGTGGTGACTGTAGTGTATAAAGAAAAAGAAACATTTTTCAAACCTGATTAAAAAACCAGGGCGGGCCGTGGACCGGACACACCGTTGGAGAAAGTAATTTATCAGGTAAGCATAAATTCTGTTTTCTCCAACATTGGTGTGTCTGGTCCACGGCATCATCCATTACTTGTGGGAACCAATACCAAAGCTTTAGGACACGGATGAAGGGAGGGAGCAAATCAGGTTACCTAAACAGAAGGCACCACGGCTTGCAAAAAACCTTTCTCCCAAAAACAGCCTCCGAAGAAGCAAAAATATCAAATTTTTAAAATTTGGCAAAAGTGTGCAGAGAAGACCAAGTCGCTGCCTTACATATCTGATTAACAGAAGCCTCGTTCTTGAAGGCCCATGTGGAAGCCACAGCCCTAGTGGAGTGAGCTGTGATTCGTTCAGGAGGCTGCCGTCCGGCAGTCTCATAAGCCAATCAGATAATGCCTTTCAGCCAGAAAGAAAGAGAGGTAGTAATAGCTTTTTGTCCTCTCCTCTTACCAGAGTAAACGACATACAAGGATGATGTTTGTCTAAAATTCTTTGTTGCTTCTAAATAGAACTTTAAAGCACGGACTACATCTAAATTGTGTAACAAACGTTCCTTCTTTGAAACTGGATTCGGGCACAGAGAAGGAACAACTATTTCCTGGTTAATATTCTTGTTGGAAACAACTTTTGGAAGAAAACCAGGCTTGGTACGCAAAATAACCTTATCTGAATGGAACACCAGATAGGGTGGATCACACTGCAAAGCAGATAATTCAGAAACTCTTCTAGCAGAAGAAATAGCAACCAAAAACAGAACTTTCCAAGATAGCAACTTGATATCTATGGAATGTAAGGGTTCAAACGGAACCCCCTGAAGAACTGAAATAACTAAATTTAGACTCCAAGGAGGAGTCAAGGGTCTGTAAACAGGTTTGATTCTGACCAAAGCCTATACAAAAGCTTGTACCTCTGGCACAGCTGCCAGTCATTTGTATAACAAGACAGATAAAGCAGAAATCTGTCCTTTTAGAGAACTCGCTGATGATCCCTTATCCAAACCTTCTTGGAGAAAGGAGAGGATCTTAGGAATTTTAATCTTCCTCCAGGAGAATCCCTTGGATTCACACCAACAGATATATCTTTTCCATATTTTATAGTAAATCTTTCTAGACACAGGTTTTCTGGCTTGGACCAGAGTAACTATCACTGAATCTGAAAACCCACGCTTGGATAAAATCAAACGTTCAATTTCCAAGCAGTCAGCTGCAGAGAAATTAGATTTGGATGTTCGAATGGACCTTGTACTAGAAGATCCTGTCTCAAAGGTAGCTTCCATGGTGGTGCCGATGACATATTCACCAGGTCTGTATACCAAGTCCTGCGCGGCCACGCAGGAGCTATCAGAATCACCGAGGCCTTCTCCTGTTTGATCCTGGCTACAAGCCTGGGAAGGAGAGGGAACGGTGGAAACGCATAAGCTAGGTTGAACGACCAAGGCGCCACTAATGCATCCACTAGAGTGGCCTTGGGATCCCTGGATCTGGACCCGTAGCAAGGAACCTTGAAGTTCTGACGAGACGCCATTAGATCCATGTCTGGAATGCCCCATAATTGAGTCAACTGGGCAAACACCTCCGGGTGGAGTTCCCACTCCCCCGGATAGAAAATCTGACGACTCAGATAATCCGCCTCCCAGTTGTCTACTCCTGGGATGTGGATTGCAGATAGGTGGCAGGAGTGATCCTCCGTCCATTTGATGATCTCGGATACCTCTCTCATCGCCAAGGAACTCCTTGTTCCTCCCTGATGGTTGATGTAAGCTACAGTCGTCATGTTATCTGACTGGAATCTTATGTATCCGCCCTTCGCTAGATGAGGCCAAGCCCAGAGAGCATTTAATATCGCTCTCAGTTCTAGGATGTTGATCGGGAGAAGAGACTCTTCCCGAGACCATAAACCCTGAGTTTTCAGGGAATCCCAGACCGCGCCCCAGCCTGATAGACTGGCGTCGGTCGTGACAATGACCCACTTTGGTCTGTAGAAACTCATTCCCTGAGACGGGTGATCCTGTCTACTGGAGCATGCACAGTTGTAATGTTTTTAAATGAAATCGAGCAAAAGGAACTATGTCCATTGCTGCAACCATCAACCCTACTACTTCCATGCACTGAGCTATGGAAGACTGCAGAATAGAGAGAAGAACTTGACAAGCGTTTAGAAGCTTTGACTTTCTGACTTCTGTCAGGAAGATCTTCATTTCAAAAGAATCTATTATTGTTCCCAAAAATGGAACTCTTGTCGACGGAGACAGGGAACTCTTTTCTACGTTCACCTTCCACCCGTGAGATCTGAGAAAGGCTAGAACAATGTCTGTATGAGCCTTTGCCTTGGAAAGAGACGACGCTTGCATTAGAATGTCATCCAGATAAGGTGCCACTGCAATGCCCCTTGGTCCTAGAACCGCTAGAAGGGACCCGCGCACCTTTGTGAAAATTCTGGGAGCAGTGGCTAGTCCGAATGGGACAGCCACGAACTGATAATGTTTGTCCAGAAAGGCGAACCTTAGGAACTGATGATGATCTTTGTGGATAGGAATATGTAGATACGCATCCTTTAAATCCACGGTAGTCATATATTGACCCTCCTGGATTGTAGGTAAAATTGTTCGAATGGTTTCCATTTTGAACGATGGAACTCTGAGAAATTTGTTTAGAATTTTTAAATCCAGAATTGGTCTGAAAGTTCCCTCTTTTTTGGGAACTACAAACAGATTTGAGTAAAAACCCCTGAACTTGTTCCACAGTTGGAACTGGGTGTATCACTCCCATCTTTAACAGGTCTTCTACACAATGTAAGAATGCCTGTCTACTTATTTGGTTTGAAGATAAGTGAGAAATGTGGAACCTTCCCCTTGGGGGTAGTTCCTTGAATTCTAGAAGATAACCCTGAGAGATTATTTCTAGTGTCCAGGGATCCTGAACATCTCTTGCCCAGGCCTGAGCAAAGAGAGAGAGTCTGCCCCCTACTAGATCCGGTCCTGGATCGGGGGCTACCCCTTCATGCTGTCTTGGTAGCAGCAGCAGGCTTCTTGGCCTGTTTACCCTTATTCCAGCCTTGCACCACGCCGAACCAGAACCACGCCGCTGTAGTGACAGGAATAATGCACGAAATAGGTTGAAGGAGGTAACCTTGCTGTACAAAAATCTTTTTAAGCAAACCCTCCAATTTTTTATCCATAGGATCTTTGAAAGCACAATTGTCCTCAATGGGAATGGTTGTGCGTTTGGCTAGTGTAGAAACCGCCCCCTCGACCTTAGGGACTGTTTGCCATATGTCCTTCCTGGGGTCGACCATAGGGAACAATTTCTTAAATATAGGAGGAGGGACAAAAGGTATGCCTGGCTTCTCCCACTCCTTATTCACTATGTCCGCCACCCGTTTAGGTATCGGAAAGGCATCAGGGTGCACCGGGACTTCTAGGAACTTGTCCATCTTGCACAAGTTTTCTGGGATGACCAGATTGTCACAATCATCCAGAGTAGATAGCACCTCCTTAAGTAATGCGCGGAGATGCTCTGATTTAAATTGAAATGTCACAACATCAGGTTCTGCCTGCTGAGAAATTCTTCCTGTATCAGAAATTTCTCCATCTGAGAAACCCTCCCTCACTGCCACTTCAGACTGGTGTGAGGGTATGACAGAAAAATTATCATCAGCGCCCTCCTGCTCTACAGTGTTTAAAACAGAGCAATCGCGCTTTCTCTGAAATGCTGGCATTTTGGATAAAATATTAGCTATGGAGTTATCCATTACTGCCGTCAATTGTTGCATAGTAACAAGCATTGGAGCGCTAGAAGTACTAGGGGTCGCCTGCGCGGGCATAATTGGTATAGACACAGAAGGAGAAGATGTAGAACTATCTCTACTTCCTTCATCTGAGGAATCATTCTGGGCAACCTTACTATTTATGACAATACTGTCCTTACTGTGTTTGGACGCTATGGCACAATTATCACATATATTTGAAGGGGGAACCACATTGGCTTCCATACATACAGAACATGATCTATCAGAAGGTACAGACATGTTAAACAGGCTTAAACTGGTTAATAAAGTACAAAAACCGTTTTAAAACAAAACCGTTACTGTCTCTTTAAATGTTAAACAGGGCACACTTTATTACTGAATATGTGAAAAACTATGAAGGAATTATCCAATCTTTACCAAATTTTCACTACAGTGTCTTAATGCATTCAAAGTATTGCACCCCAATTTTCAAGCTGTTAACCCTTAAAATGTGGAAACCGGAGCCGTTTGCAATTTTAACCCCACTACAGTCCCAGCCACAGCCTTTGTTGTGACTTCAACTATCCCAGGGGGGTATTTCAAGCCTTCTAGGAACTTTTTCAGTGGACACCAGACCATCTCACATGCATCTGCATGCACTGTACTTAAAAGAAACTGCACAATAATGGCGCGAAAATGAGGCTCTGCCTAATACAGTGAAAGGCCCTTCCTGACTGGGAAGGTGTCTTAACTAGTGCCTGGTGATAAAAAACGTCCCCCAAATAATAAAAGTGTGAAATCCACTTCAAACTTTAAATAAAAACTTAAATAAACAATCGATTTAGCCCTTAAGAGTGTCCACCAGTTAATAGCCCATAATAAGCCCTTTATTCTTTCTAAGTCTAAGAAAATGGCTTACCGATCCCCATGAGGGAAAAATGACAGCCTTCCAGCATTACACAGTCTTGTTAGAAAATGGCTAGTCATACCTTGAGCAGAAAAGTCTGCAAACTGTTCCCCCCAACTGAAGTTCTCTCATCTCAACAGTCCTGTGTGGGAACAGCAATCGATTTTAGTTACTGCTGCTAAAATCATACTCCTCTTTTAAACAGAACTCTTCATCTCTTTCTGTTTCAGAGTAAATAGTACATACCAGCACTATTTTAAAATAACAAACTCTTGATAGAAGAAATAAAAAACTACAACTAACACCACAAACTCCTCACCATCCCCGTGGAGATGCTACTTGTTCAGAGCGGCAAGGAGAATGACTGGGGGGCGGAGCCAGAGGGGGAGCTATATGGACAGTTCTTGCTGTGTGCTCTCCTTGCCTTTCCCTTTAGGGGAGGAGAATATCCCACAAGTAATGGATGACGCCGTGGACCGGACACACCAATGTTGGAGAAAAGCTGTTTTTTTTTTATTCTAACTGAGCGCTGTCTGCTCCAGTCCGTGCCAGTGACGTCACTGATGTAATGTAATCGGGCTGTGTGTGTCCATGCTGTCTCCTGTCTGCCTTTGATACGGCTGTGCTGCAAGACTTGCTTGTAAGGATACCTGGCTGAGGTTACAAATGTTACTAGCAATGTAACTTAACTGTGGTGTCTACGCTTGCCCACCCATCTTGACTGTGCAGCTGGCAGAGTAGTTTGCTTTCGCCGTGCTTTACTACCCATGTTCCCTATGGTACATCAAACTGCCCCCTATTGTGTTGATTGCGTAGTTCCTTTAATTGTACTGGTGCATCTGTAAATGAGTTACTACTTTTAGTAAGAGGGGCGGGGCGGTAACTAAAATACGGATGACAGTTATCACTCTAGTTCGGTAACTTGTGCAGTGTTGCTTAATGTTTTGAAGTTCTACACTCTAAGATACCTACGTGTGAAATAAACGTCCACTTTACTTGCCTCCCTGTTCTCATTTTCATGTCTTAAAGGAATCGATATGTTTGACCTGTGTATATGTAAAGGTTTATGGGGGCTGAATTGATTTTTGAGTGCGCCTGAGATAGCTCTGGATGAGATATACTCAGTCTAAATTTGCCTGATATGTCAGTATATTGTAATGCTTTTGTTATGCCTATATATAAACTCTGTTGAATAGAAGTGTAATAATTTCTTATAAAAATATATATAGTATAAATGACAAATATCTGGATGTTAATATAAAATAGATTAATTTATTATATTAAGTCATATGTAATAACACAGTAAATTCATTAAAAATTATATTAAATACAATAAATGTTAGTGCATAAAAATTATTTGTTGCATAAACAATAGTTAAATATCTTAAACCCTTCTTATTTACACAATCACATAGAGAAGGGTAAGTTCAATTGATAATAAATCTTTATCGCCTATTTAAAATGACCCGGATCCGGTAAGTGGCTTGTAGTTCATATAAGTAGTATAAAATCTATATGGCGTAAAATAGTCTGTTTAAAATACTTACTATGAGTAATTTACGTTATGTATAATAAGACTTTGTCTTGCTGATCAAACACTAAGAACTTGATGTGGCATATATAGACTCTCTATCTAAATACTAAGGCCTAGATTTGGAGTTTTGTCGGTAACGACCCGCGTAGCTAACGCCGGCTTTTTTCTGGCCGCACCATAAAAATAACTCTGGTATTGAGAGTCCACAGAATGGCTGCGTTAGGCTCCAAAAAAGGAGCGTAGAGCATTTTTAACGCGGCTTCAACTCTCGATACCAGAGTTGCTTACGCAAGCGGCCAGCCTCAAAAACGTGCTCGTGCACGATTCTCCCATAGAAAACAATGGGGCTGTTTGAGCTGAAAAAAAACCTAACACCTGCAAAAAAGCCGCGTTCAGCTCCTAACGCAGCCCCATTGTTTGCTATGGGGAAACACTTCCTACGTCTGCACCTAACACCCTAACATGTACCCCGAGTCTAAACACCCCTAACCTTACACTTATTAACCCCTAATCTGCCGCCCCCGCTATCGCTGACCCCTGCATATTATTATTAACCCCTAATCTGCCGCTCCGTAAACCGCCGCTACTTACATTATCCCTATGTACCCCTAATCTGCTGCCCTAACATCGCCGACCCCTATATTATATTTATTAACCCCTAATCTGCCCCCCACAACGTCGCCTCCACCTGCCTACACTTATTAACCCCTAATCTGCCGAGCGGACCTGAGCGCTACTATAATAAAGTTATTAACCCCTAATCCGCCTCACTAACCCTATAATAAATAGTATTAACCCCTAATCTGCCCTCCCTAACATCGCCGACACCTAACTTCAATTATTAACCCCTAATCTGCCGACCGGAGCTCACCGCTATTCTAATAAATGTATTAACCCCTAAAGCTAAGTCTAACCCTAACACTAACACCCCCTAAGTTAAATATAATTTACATCTAACGAAATTAATTAACTCTTATTAAATAAATTATTCCTATTTAAAGCTAAATACTTACCTGTAAAATAAATCCTAATTTAGCTACAATATAAATTATAATTACATTGTAGCTATTTTAGGATTAATATTTATTTTACAGGCAACTTTGTAATTATTTTAACCAGGTACAATAGCTATTAAATAGTTAAGAACTATTTAATAGTTACCTAGTTAAAATAATTACAAAATTACCTGTCAAATAAATCCTAACCTAAGTTACAATTAAACCTAACACTATACTATCATTAAATTAATTAAATAAAATACCTACAATTACCTACAATTAAACCTAACACTACACTATCAATACATTAATTAAATACAATACCTACAAATAACTACAATGAAATAAACTAACTAAAGTACAAAAAATAAAAAAGAACTAAGTTACAAAAAATAAAAAAATATCTACAAACATAAGAAAAATATTACAACAATTTTAAACTAATTACACCTACTCTAAGCCCCCTAATAAAACAACAAAGCCCCCCAAAATAAAAAATGCCCTACCCTATTCTAAATTACTAAAGTTCAAAGCTCTTTTACCTTACCAGCCCTGAACAGGGCCCTTTGCGGGGCATGCCCCAAGAAGTTCAGCTCATTTGCCTGTAAAAAAAACATACAATACCCCCCCCCAACATTACAACCCACCACCCACATACCCCTAATCTAACCCAAACCCCCCTTAAATAAACCTAACACTAAGCCCCTGAAGATCTTCCTACCTTGTCTTCACCATACCAGGTTCACCGATCGGTCCTGAAGAGCTCCTCCGATGTCCTGATCCAAGCCTGAAGATGTCCATGATCCGGTAGAAGTCTTCATCCAAGCGGGGCAGAAGAGGTCTTCCATCCGATTGAAGTCTTCATCCAGGCGGCATCTTCTATCGACATCCATCTGGAATGGAGCGGCAGCATCCTGAAGACCTCCGACGCGGAACATCCATCCTGGCCAACGACTGAACGACGAATGACGGTTCCTTTAAATGAACTTCTTGGGGCATGCCCCGCAAAGGGCCCTGTTCAGGGCTGGTAGGGTAAAAGAGCTTTTAACTTTAGTAATTTAGAATAGGGTAGGGCATTTTTTATTTGGGGGGGGGGGGGCTTTGTTGTTTTATTAGGGGGCTTAGAGTAGGTGTAATTAGTTTAAAATTGTTGTAATATTTTTCTTATGTTTGTAGATATTTTTTTTATTTTTTTGTAACTTAGTTCTTTTTTATTTTTTGTACTTTAGTTAGTTTATTTCATTGTAGTTATTTGTAGGTATTGTATTTAATTAATGTATTGATAGTGTAGTGTTAGGTTTAATTGTAGGTAATTGTAGGTATTTTATTTAATTAATTTAATGATAGTATAGTGTTAGGTTTAATTGTAACTTAGGTTAGGATTTATTTGACAGGTAATTTTGTAATTATTTTAACTAGGTAACTATTAAATAGTTCTTAACTATTTAATAGCTATTGTACCTGGTTAAAATAATTACAAAGTTGCCTGTAAAATAAATATTAATCCTAAAATAGCTACAATGTAATTATAATTTATATTGTAGCTATATTAGGATTTATTTTACAGGTAAGTATTTAGCTTTAAATAGGAATAATTTATTTAATAAGAGTTAATTAATTTCGTTAGATGTAAATTATATTTAATTTAGGGGGGTGTTAGGGTTAGACTTAGCTTTAGGGGTTAATACATTTATTAGAATAGCGGTGAGCTCCGGTCGGCAGATTAGGGGTTAATAATTGAAGTTAGGTGTCGGCGATGTTAGGGAGGGCAGATTAGGGGTTAATACTATTTATTATAGGGTTAGTGAGGAGGATTAGGGGTTAATAACTTTATTATAGTAGCGCTCAGGTCCGCTCGGCAGATTAGGGGTTAATAAGTGTAGGCAGGTGGAGGCGAAGTTGTGGGGGGCAGATTAGGGGTTAATAAATATAATATAGGGGTCGGCGGTGTTAGGGACAGCAGATTAGGGGTACATAAGGATAACGTAGGTGGCGGCGCTTTGCGGTCAGCAGATTAGGGGTTAATAAGTGTAGGTAGCTGGCGGCGACGTTGTGGGGGGCAGGTTAGGGGTTACTAAATATAATATAGGGGTCGGCGGTGTTAGGGGCAGCAGATTAGGGGTACATAAGGATAACGTAGGTGGCGGTCGGCAGATTAGGGGTTAAAAAAATTTAATCGAGTGGCGGCGATGTGGGGGGACCTCGGTTTAGGGGTACATAGGTAGTTTATGGGTGTTAGTGTACTTTAGAGCACAGTAGTTAAGAGCTTTATAAACCGGCGTTAGCCCAGAAAGCTCTTAACTACTGACTTTTTTCCTGCGGCGGGAGTTTTGTCGTTAGATGTCTAACGCTCACTTCAGATACGACTCTAAATACCGGAGTTAGAAAGATCCCATTGAAAAGATAGGATACGCAATTTACGTAAGGGGATCTGCGGTATGGAAAAGTCGCGGCTGAAAAGTGAGTGTTAGACCCTATTTTGAGTGACTCCAAATACCGGAGGTAGCCTAAAACCAGCGTTAGGAGCCTCTAACGCTGGTTTTCACGGCTAACGCCAAACTCCAAATCTAGACTTTAGTACTTGATGTGGGCATATATAGACTCTCTATCTAAATACAAATTAACTACCGTTGAGGGGAAAAAAGTTTAGATCAATATGCATAGAGAAAACAGTAGATATAACATCTGATTTAGTCTTTTATAATTGAACAATGATTTGCCCGGGGCTTGAAAGTTATAGGAGGTACCTTGAAAGTTAAAGTTGCAGTTGTAGACAGCGCAATTCTGTATACTATACCGGTATAGGTTTTTTTGTGAAATCTGTGTGTAGTATCCGTTAAACAATTCTTCTTGTTCTTGTTTGGTCTTTGTTGGAGGAAACCCACCAGGGGGTCTCTTGAAGTTTCACAGATGTACTCTATTTGTCAAAGTACAATTGATCTGTTTGTGGTATTCCTGTGTGAGAAGCTTAGAACATTGTTCTCATGTGGCCTTTGTTGGAAGACCCGCCAGGGGGTCTCTTGAAGTTTCACAGATGTACTCTATTTGTCAAAGTACAATTGATCCATTTGTGGTATTCCTGTGCCAGACGCTTAGAACATTGTTCTTATGTGGCCTTTGTTGGAAGACCCGCCAGGGGGTAATTTCGAGTGTCACAGAAATAGTTATTTAAACTTGATGATCTTGTGCTTTTCTTTTTGTGTGTGACAGTTGTAAGGAGTGAAGAACGTCTGAGGATTCACGCTAAAAACAAACTTATCTCAGCTCTTTCTTGTTAGCGGTCCTCTTTTTTTCTTTTGATGGCAATCTTTCTTTGGTAATATCCCGATGTAGTATTTGGGATGTCTCTTTAGTGCAGAGCTGCTGGTGTTTTTTAGTTCGATTGAAACAGCTGTATGTTTATTCCAGAAGTAGTGGAGCAATACGTTGGATGCGTTTCGGCTGTCTCCTGCAGCCTTTTTCATCCATAATGCTCCATTGGAGTTTGGCGGTCTTATTTAAACCTCCAAACTGCTAGTCTATTGGTTGATTCCTTTGGTGTCTTTTTTGTTGTCAGTTATATATCAAAGATCAGATACAGTTGTATTTTAGGGGAAACATTATTTGATACTTTTCAATGGTTTAAGCAAACTTATTACTTTGCTACTACATTTAGATACATCTGATTTATTTGCTTTAAAGCAATATAGTATGCTTGATATATATCTTATAACGAAAAATAGTAGTATATTAGTGTACAAACCGATCATTCAATTAATGCAATCTAATAGAACTGTGTTTATCCCAAAGTTTCACAAAGTTCCTTTCTTTATGTCTGCCGTTTCAATAATAGATATTTGTCAGTTATAAACATTTATTTAATAATGTGGGGATCAAAATTTGATCATATAAACAATTATATAGAAAAACCATATATTTAATTTAAATTAAGTGAATAATTAACTGCAAATTTTGTTTAATAAATAAATTTAGTAAAAAATTTAATAAAATTTGTTTTATCACACTTCTAGGATATATTTTCCTGATTCAATTGTCCAAAAAGATATAATGGATTATGCTTTCGTTAAAATGAATAAATAAATAAATGAATTGATTAGATTAATGTTGTTTGTATTATATATGGTATTTGGATATATTATTTATTGGCCAATTTGATGATATTAATAAATGATATTGATATCTGAATTTTTTGATATTTTTAATAATATGGATTTATAATGAGTAATTGTTAGTATTTTAAAAAAGGTGTAATGCTGAATTCAATATTTAATCCTTTGGGGGGTTTTGTTTCTAGTTCATAGATCCATTTATATTCCAATTTTAATAATTCAATCTCCACATCACCCCCTCTCCAGTCTTGATTTAATTTATCTATTGCAACATATTTAAATTTCTTTAAGTTGCAATTGTTGCACTTTAAAAAATGTTGTGGTACGGGGAGGTCTTTGTTTCTGTCTTCTTCTGCGTTTTCTATAGAGAGTATATGTTCCCTTACTCTCTCTCTAACAGGTCTGGTTGATTCTCCTACGTACTGTTTCCCACAAAAACATTCTAGCAGGTAGATTATATTTTTATCTGTACAACGAATTTGGTGTTTTATCTCATATTCTTTTCCAGTCACATTAGATTTTAAAAAAAATCTTTTCTCTGAGTGTCTGCAGGACTTACATGCAAAGCATGGAAAAAAAACTTTTATTTAATTTCCTTTGATGTCTCTATCTAGTTTCTTTTTCTTTTTCAGATCAGTGGGGGCTAATTTGGTTTTTAAATTATTGGCCCTTCTATAGATTATTTCTGTTTTTTCACCTATTTGATCTCTCAGTTTGTCATCTAATCTGAGTATATTCCAGTGCTTTTTTTTATTATTTTTTCCACTTTCTTGTGGTCTTGGTTATATTGGGTTATAAATGGCAATTTAGTTTTTTTTTGGTTCTTAACACATAATTATTTCCACTTTGAAGGAAATTTTAATAACCAAATCTGCGGAACAGCCATGGGTACCAGGTTCGATCCTAGTTACGCAAACTTATTCATGGGTCTGTGGGAAACAGAATTTTTAAATAATACACCATTGGGAGCGAACCTGGTATGTTTCAAAAGGTACATTGATGATATTTTAATGATATGGAAGGGAGATAAGTCAGCTTTTGAAGAATTTTATAAAATGAATAATAATGAAAAAAAACTAAAATTCACTTATGAAAATAGTAATGAAAAAATCATCTTCCTCGATTTAGAAATTTATATAGACGGACACCAAATTAATAGTAAAACACACTTTAAAGCGGTAGACAGCAACAATTATATCCATGCGGAAAGCTGTCACCACATCCAATGGAATAATAACATCCCTAAAGGACAATTATTCAGAATTAGAAAGAATTGCTCAAAGGAAGAAGACTATATAGAACAATCAAAACTTCTAAAAAAGAAATTTATAGAAAGAGGTTACAACAGTGAAATAATAGACAAGCAAATAGAATCAATAAAAAATAGAGACAGAAATGAAATACTTTACAAACAAAAAACAGATTCAAAGAATGAAAAACCAAAATTGCCATTTATAACCCAATATAACCAAGACCACAAGAAAGTGAAAAAAATAATAAAAAAGCACTGGAATATACTCAGATTAGATGACAAACTGAGAGATCAAATAGGTGAAAAACCAGAAATAATCTATAGAAGGACCAATAATTTAAAAACCAAATTAGCCCCCACTGATCTGAAAAAGAAACTAGATAGAGACCTCAAAGGAAATGAAATAAAAGGTTTTTTTTCCATGCTTTGCATGTAAGTCCTGCAGACACTCAGAGAAAAGAAAAAAATTAAATCTAATGTGACTGGAAAAGAATATGAGATAAAACACCAAATTCGTTGTACAGATAAAAATATAATCTACCTGCTAGAATGTTTTTGTGGGAAACAGTACGTAGGAGAATCAACCAGACCTGTTAGAGAGAGAGTAAGGGAACATATACTCTCTATAGAAAACGCAGAAGAAGACAGAAACAAAGACCTCCCCGTACCACAACATTTTTTAAAGTGCAACAATTGCAACTTAAAGAAATTTAAATATGTTGCAATAGATAAATTAAATCAAGACTGGAGAGGGGGTGATGTGGAGAATGAATTATTAAAATTGGAATATAAATGGATCTATGAACTAGAAAAAAAAAACCCCAAAGGATTAAATATTGAATTCAGAATTACACCTTTTTTTTAAATACTAACAATTACTCATTATAAATCCATATTATTAAAAATATCAAAAAATTCAGATATCAATATCATTTATTAATATCATCAAATTGGCCAATAAATAATATATCCAAATACTATATATAATACAAACAACATTAATCTAATCAATTAATTAATTTATTTATTCATTTTAACGAAAGCATAATCCATTATATCTTTTTGGACAATTGAATCAGGAAAATATATCCTAGAAGTGTAATAAAACGAATTTTACTAAATTTTTTACTAAATTTATTTATTAAACAAAATTTGCAGTTAATTATTCACTTAATTTAAATTAAATATATGGTTTTTCTATATAATTGTTTATATGATCAAATTTTGATCCCCACATTATTAAATAAATGTATATAACTGACAAATATCTATTATTGAAACGGCAGACATAAAGAAAGGAACTTTGTGAAACTTTGGGATAAACACAGTTCTATTAGATTGCATTAATTGAATGATCGGTTTGTACACTAATATACTACTATTTTTCGTTATAAGATATATATCAAGCATACTATATTGCTTTAAAGCAAATAAATCAGATGTATCTAAATGTAGTAGCAAAGTAATAAATTTGCATAAACCATTGAAAAGTATCAAATAATGTTTCCCCTAAAATACAACTGTATCTGATCATCGATATATAACTGACAACAAAAAAGACACCAAAGGAATCAACCAATAGACTAGCGGTTTGGAGGTTTAAATAAGACCGCCAAACTCCAATGGAGCATTATGTATGAAAAAGGCTGCAGGAGACAGCCGAAACGCGTCCAACGTATTGCTCCACTACTTCTGGAATAAACATACAGCTGTTTCAATCGAACTAAAAAACACCAGCAGCTCTGCACTAAAGAGACATCCCAAACACTACATCGGGATATTACCAAAGAAAGATTGCCATCAAAAGAAAAAAAGAGGACCGCTAACAAGAAAGAGCTGAGATAAGTTTGTTTTTAGCGTGAATCCTCAGACGTTCTTCACTCCTTACAACTGTCACACACAAAAAGAAAAGCACAAGATCATCAAGTTTAAAGAACTATTTCTGTGACACTCGAAGTTACCCCCTGGCGGGTCTTCCAACAAAGGCCACATAAGAACAATGTTCTAAACGTCTGGCACAGGAATACCACAAACGGATCAATTGTACTTTGACAAATAGAGTACATCTGTGAAACGTCAAGAGACACCCTGGCGGGTCTTCCAACAAAGGCCACATAAGAACAATGTTCTAAGCTTCTCACACAGGAATACCACAAACGGATCAATTGTACTTTGACAAATAGAGTACATCTGTGAAACTTCAAGAGACCCCCTGGTGGGTTTCCTCCAACAAAGACCAAACAAGAACAAGAAGAATTGTTTAATGGATACTACACACAGATTTCAGAAAAAAACCTATACCGGTATAGTATACAGAATTGCGCTGTCTACAACTGCAACTTTAACTTTCAAGGTACCTCCTATAACTTTCAAGCCCCAGGCAAATCATTGTTCAATTATAAAAGACTAAATCAGATGTTATATCTACTGTTTTCTCTATGCATATTGATCTAAACTTTTTTCTCCTCAACGGTTGTTAATTTGTATTTAGATAGAGAGTCTATATATGCCCACATCAAGTACTTAGTATTTAGATAGAGAGTCTATATATGCCCACATCAAGTTCTTAGTGTTTGATCAGCAAGACAAAGTCTTATTATACATAACGTAAATTACTCATAGTAAGTATTTTAAACAGACTATTTTACGCCATATAGATTTTATACTACTTATATGAACTACAAGCCACTTACCGGATCCGGGTCATTTTAAATAGGCGATAAAGATTTATTATCAATTGAACTTACCCTTCTCTATGTGATTGTGTAAATAAGAAGGGTTTAAGATATTTAACTATTGTTTATGCAACAAATAATTTTTATGCACTAACATTTATTGTATTTAATATAATTTTTAATGAATTTACTGTGTTATTACATATGGCTTAATATAATAAATGAATCTATTTTATATTAACATCCATCCATACATCCATCCATATTTGTCATTTATACTATATTTTTATTAGAAATTATTACACTTCTATTCAACAGAGTTTATATATAGGCATAACAAAAGCATTACAATATACTGACATATCAGGCAAATTTAGACTGAGTATATCTCATCCAGAGCTATCTTAGGCGCATTCAAAAATCAATTCAGCCCCCATATTCTAAAACTATCTTTAGTTTCAGGTGGTTTTTTTACTGAGGTAAACCACCTTTTTAGAGTGTTTTTCTGCCTTAAAATTTCAAGAACCATCCTCTAGGGTACTCTTGATAGTAACTCTTTTTTGAGCATCTATCATATTTGTCCACTATATGTAAAGGTTTACCCATTTGCACATGCATTGCGTTTATTTCTTGGAATAAGTTGGGATGTATTTATCTCTAATTGGAAAAGAACTTACGGTCGGCAATCACCACTCCCCTTGACCAAAGTGTTTCGAATGAGCATAGGGTTAAAACAAAATAGAAGATTTAGGCAAAAATCTTTTAAAATATTTTATTTACAATTTGTCATAGAAAATCTTTTCACATAAATGAGGATGTCTCCTCCTAAAAATAAAATGTGCACAAATCTCAAAATTATGAATACTATAACTTAAGATGCTGGTATATTGCCCTCACGAATAAAGGCTTCTATTGCATGCCTATATACCTTACTTTCACTAAGATTACTGCACTCCATTTATAATCTGGCCCTTAATCAGATGTGAATGTTTTTTAATAATATTTTCAATTTGTCTATATTCGCAATTGAAATCTGTTATAAATAGAAATTGTATTTTATTCTCTTCGATTCTTTTATTATCTCCTTTTAGGCATTTCAGGTCCCTATTTATTTCTTTACCAAGTTGAATGGCCTTCTCTACTTTTTGAGGATCATATACTCGTTCTAAAAAACCTCTCTTAATTTGGGTGTCATAGTCAGTCATTTTCGAACAATTCCTCCTAATGTGCAAACATTGACCTTTGTCTATATTGGAATATTGTTGATCCATTGTGGCAGGTGACAACTGTTAAAGTGGATGTAATTATTAGTGTCCACCGCTTTAAAATGATTCTTGGGCCCCTACTTATCAAGCCGTCGACTTTATTGCATTCGACGGCACCAATACGCTCGCCTAAGTTCACCTAACATTGCCTGAATACGTTCTCCAAAATTATCAAAAAAGCTGTCAAAAAGCTGAGCACTAAGTACGGGGCGATGAGCAGCGGACTGTTGTTAACTAACAGTCATTGATCTCGCTGCTCTTCGGCTTTTTCACAGGTTTCTTGCTACCCTGTCTCTAAGCACCCACACTATACTATACTGTTTTACCCCCTAAACCGCCGCTCCTGGACCCCGCCGCACCAAAATAAACTTATTAACCCCTAAACCGCCGCTCACGGACCCCGTCGCAACTCTAATAAATGTATTAACCCCTAAACCGCCACTCCCGGAGCCCACCCCCACCTACATTATACTTATTAACCCCTAATCTGCCGCCCCCTATACTGCCGCCACCTACATAAACTTATTATGCCAATAGGATTTTTCCTACCTTAATTCCGATTGGCTGATAAATTCTATCAGCCAATCGAAATTCAAGGGACGCCATCTTGGATGACATCATTTAAAGGAACATTCATTCGTTGGGTAGTTGTCGGCCTGGAAGGATGCTCCACGTCGGATGTCTTGAAGATTTGGCCGTTCCGCGCCGGATGGATGAAGATAGAAGATGCCGTCTGGATGAAGACTTCTGCCCATCTGGAGGACCTCTTCTTCCCGGCTTGGATGAAGACTTCTGCCCGTCTGGAGGACCACTTCTGCCTGGCTTCGTGGAGGACTTCGGCCCGGTTGGGTGAAGACGTCTCAAGGTAGGGTGATCTTCAGGGGGTTAGTGTTAGGTTTTTTTAAGGGGGTATTGGGTGGGTTTTAGAGTTGGGTTGGGTGTGTGGGTGGTGGGTTTTAATGTTGGGGGGTATTGTATCTTTTTTTACAGGTAAAAGAGCTGATTACTTTGGGGCAATGCCCCACAAAAAGCCCTTTTAAGGGCTATTTGTAATTTAGTATAGGGTAGGGATTTTTATTATTTTGGGGGGCTTTTTTATTTTATTAGGGGGATTAGATTAGGTGTAATTAGTTTAAAATTCTTGTAATTATTTTATTATTTTCTGTAATTTAGTGTTTGTTTTTGTACTTTAGTTAATTTTATTTAATTGTAATTAATTGTAGTTAATTTAGTTAATTTATTTAATTATAGTGTAGTGTTAGGTGTAATAGTAACTTAGGTTAGGATTTATTTTACAGGTAAATGTCTTTATTTTAACTAGGTAGTTATTAAATAGTTAATAACTATTTAATAACTATTCTACCTAGTTAAAATAAATACAAAGTTGAATGTAAAATAAAAATAAACCTTAAGCTAGCTACAATGTAACTATTAGTTATATTGTAGCTATCTTAGGGATTATTTTATAGGTATTTAGTTTTAAATAGGAATAATTTAGTTAATGATAGGAATATTTATTTAGATTTATTTAAATTATATTTAAGTTAGTGGTTGTTAGGTTTCGGGTTAGACTTAGGTTTAGGGGTTAATATGTTTATTATAGTGGCGGCGGTGTAGGGGGGGCAGATTAGGGGTTAATAAATATAATATGTTGGATATCTTTAACTTTATTTAAATAGAATTTAACATCTTCGATCCCTTTTTTATGTATTCTGCTCATGTATAGCAAGGTGACATTACAAGTGGCCAGTATTAAATTTCCATTGGATATTTTCTAGGATATTTAATACTTGGGTTGTATAGTTTAGGTATGTAAGTAGTTCTGTAACATACCTTTGTAATTATTGAATATCTACGTACTGAGAAAAGTTTGATGTTACAGAAACTATCCCAGAAATAATAGGTCTGCCTGGGGGCTGTGTAAAACTTTTATGAATTTTTGGCAGCAAATAAAAAATAGCCATCTTTGGCTACTTTTGATATTAAAAATTAAATTCTTTATCATTTAGTATATTTAGTGTTTTTGCTTATATCAGCAATTTTTAAAATTTATTAGACATTACTTTCGTCGGGTCTAGTGTAAGTCCTTTGTATGTAGTTATATCACCTTATAATCTTTGTGTTTCTAATAAATAATATTTGGTATCGTGATTGCCTTATTGTTTTTTAATTTCTTTAGTGTATCTCTCACATTTTTAGTCATATTATAACTTATTTTCATGTTTTTACACTTAGAATTATCCAGATTCTTCAATACTTCTCAGAGACTTCTAAATTACTACCTTTATCCTGCAATGAGTAAAAAGAAGACTTTGGCTATAAACTTGTGTGCCTAATTTTTTAGGTACTAGCTCTATCTCCCTCACCTTTATAGATATCTCGCTCATAAAATGC
Organism: Bombina bombina; assembly: GCF_027579735.1. Taxonomy (NCBI): domain Eukaryota; kingdom Metazoa; phylum Chordata; class Amphibia; order Anura; family Bombinatoridae; genus Bombina; species Bombina bombina. Next base: position 638,976,250 of record NC_069503.1, read on the forward strand.
TTCTTCAAGGTCAATTTTCATATGTATTGATTGACATGAATGTATTAAGTCTCTTGGTTGGTGCAAATTACATACCTAATTTTAAAACTCTTTTGTCATCATCTGTAAGTGGTATGCTAATTATATTAAAGATTCCTTTATCATTTACCTCCACATTTTTTTATTTTGTCTTATGTCCCCCCCCCCCCCCCTCTAGATCCTCTAGATTTATTTTTCTGTTTTTTCGAGGGGTTGTTATTCTTGGATCCCTGTCACTAGATCCCTGTCTGGGTGATTCAACTTCACCATGGCTTCCATTCATTATAAATTCTTCCTTTTTTTCTATAATTTATTAATGGTTTATAGCGATTTCTTACTGGAATGCTCCAGTATTTTATGACAGTTTTTAAATCATTTCTATATCTAGTGTTAGGGATGGGTCATCTAATCTCACCTCTTTTTACTCTTCCTGCATTAGTATCTCTCCCATAAGAGTTAGGATTCCTCCATTGTACCCTGTTATCATTCCTCTACTCTGGACTAAAACTCCTTTCATCTTTAGTCATTTTTATATACTACTTTTTAAAGAAAGAAGAGAAAAAATAGTAGGAATAATGAAAATAAGTGGACTTTAGTCACAAATAGAAGACATAATAAGGCAAAAGCAAACTATGATACCAATTCATTTGATCAGAGAGGGAGATATACAGGGAGTGCAGAATTATCAGGCAAGTTGTATTTTTGAGGATTAATTTTATTATTGAACAACAACCATGTTCTCAATGAACCCAAAAAACTCATTAATATCAAAGCTGAATAGTTTTGGAAGTAGTTTTTAGTTTGTTTTTAGTTATAGCTATTTTAGGGGGATATCTGTGTGTGCAGGTGACTATTACTGTGCATAATTATTAGGCAACTTAACAAAAAACAAATATATACCCATTTCAATTATTTATTTTTACCAGTGAAACCAATATAACATCTCAACATTCACAAATATACATTTCTGACATTCAAAAACAAAACAAAAACAAATCAGTGACCAATATAGCCACCTTTCTTTGCAAGGACACTCAAAAGCCTGCCATCCATGGATTCTGTCAGTGTTTTGATCTGTTCACCATCAACATTGTGTGCAGCAGCAACCACAGCCTCCCAGACACTGTTCAGAGAGGTGTACTGTTTTCCCTCCTTGTAAATCTCACATTTGATGATGGACCACAGGTTCTCAATGGGGTTCAGATCAGGTGAACAAGGAGGCCATGTCATTAGATTTTCTTCTTTTATACCCTTTCTTGCCAGCCACGCTGTGGAGTACTTGGACGCGTGTGATGGAGCATTGTCCTGCATGAAAATCGTGTTTTTCTTGAAGGATGCAGACTTCTTCCTGTACCACTGCTTGAAGAAGGTGTCTTCCAGAAACTGGCAGTAGGACTGGGAGTTGAGCTTGACTCCATCCTCAACCCGAAAAGGCCCCACAAGCTCATCTTTGATGATACCAGCCCAAACCAATACTCCACCTCCACCTTGCTGTCGTCTGAGTCGGACTGGAGTTCTCTGCCCTTTACCAATCCAGCCACGGGCCCATCCATCTGGCCCATCAAGACTCACTCTCATTTCATCAGTCCATAAAACCTTAGAAAAATCAGTCTTGAGATATTTCTTGGCCCAGTCTTGACGTTTCAGCTTGTGTGTCTTGTTCAGTGGTGGTCGTCTTTCAGCCTTTCTTACCTTGGCCATGTCTCTGAGTATTGCACACCTTGTGCTTTTGGGCACTCCAGTGATGTTGCAGCTCTGAGATATGGCCAAACTGGTGGCAAGTGGCATCTTGGCAGCTGCACGCTTGACTTTTCTCAGTTCATGGGCATGTTGACTATTTTGAATGAAACGCTTGATTGTTCGATGATCACGCTTCAGAAGCTTTGCAATTTTAAGAGTGCTGCATCCCTCTGCAAGATATCTCACTATTTTTTACTTTTCTGAGCCTGTCAAGTCCTTCTTTTGACCCATTTTGCCAAAGGAAAGGAAGTTGCCTAATAATTATGCACACCTGATATAGGGTGTTGATGTCATTAGACCACACCCCTTCTCATTACAGAGATGCACATCACCTAATATGCTTAATTGGTAGTAGGCTTTCGAGCCTATACAGCTTGGAGTAAGACAACATGCATAAAGAGGATGATGTGGTCAAAATACTCATTTGCCTAATAAATCTGCACTCCTTGTAAGACACAATAAAGAATATACCTATAGGGAACACAGACCAACTAATATGTATAGAAAGACGACTAAAGATGAGTTTTAGACCAGAATGGAGGAACCATAACTACTATGGGTGAGATACTAATGCAGGAAGAATAAAAATAGGTGAAATTACATGGCCCATCCCTAACACTAGATATAGAAATGATTCAAAACTTGTCAGAAACTTGAAAAATATTCTGGCTTCTAGTGAGTTTAAGAATGAAAGAAAGAATAAAGACGTAGATCTAAGAGGCAATACATTGTCAGGCTTTTTCCCATGTTATTGCTGCAAAGTATATAGGATGACACAATAAGATGTAGTGACGAAGGAGTTATTTATTTTTTACAATGTTTAAACTTCAATATTTAGATGAAACGACTAGGTCTTTCCATACAAGTATACGTGAACATTTATGCAACATCAAGAGCGGAGACTCAAGACACTCATTTATACGAACATTTTAGAAAACTTACCAAAATAGGACTAAAGATCTATCATATTGGGATATATGAACGTAAAAACTCAATGCAGAGGAGGTAATTATGAAAAATTAATTTTAAAGAAAGTAGCAGAATTGATGCATGAAATGGGTACATTGTTCCAATACGGCTTAAATTCTGAATTAGATCTAAACCCTTTTCTATTGGATGGATACGATTATCTTTATCATAAGAGCTATGAAGTTATATGGTAACTAAAATTAGTATGAATAGGTTTTATAATGTATTCTAATGTTCAGTTCAGTGATTTATTTTTCATCTTGAATTAATATATCTTTAATTCTGAATTGTCTTTTATGTATAATAATAAAGAGTTTCAGTTTATGGTTATAATGTTCATTTTCAGAAAATAGTTTTAATACTAATAAAAAAATTGGTAATAAAAGATATATTAAAAACATTTTTTAGGGAAACTTTATGTTTTCGATAATACGACCTTACATTTTGAGCATGCAAAAGAGACTAATCGAAGTCAACAAATAAGAAAAAAAAACACCTTAAAAAATAGAAAATTGTGATAGGTTATAATTTCTGGCAAGATTTTATTGTGATTGGCACATATAAAATCTGAAACAACCTATCAGATAAAGAGTGATGGTATTTAAAAAGCACTGATACACCAAGAATCCATTTTCAGAAAGCCTGAAATAGGCTAAACGCGTCGATAGTAATACCATCATATCTTAAAACAAGAGAACAACAGGTATTCTGTGCAGAGTTATACATTCTGTTACTTTGCATTACGTTCCCTTTAAGAAGCACTCATCTAAACTTACATAGTAAGTGAATACTACGGACTGCCAATATCAGTTTAACATAGTAATAACTTCTAATAACTTCAGAAAAATTGCATTTGAACATTGCCAAAAATTCAAGTAGCTAGGGAAGGAGAGGTAACATAGTAACATAGTAGATGAGGTTGAAAAAAGACTGAAGTCCATCGAGTTCAACCTATACAAATAGGTCACATGATCAGTGACGATCTGGACGGATAAAACATAAATTATGCTAACCAGATAATTTCCTTTCCTTCTGTACAGGGAGAGTCCACAGCTGCATTCGTTACTTGTGGGAAATACAGAACCTGGCCACTAGGAGGAGGCAAAGACACCCCAGCCAAATGCTTAAATACCCCCCTCCTTCCCTCACCCCCCCAGTAATTCTGCTGAAGGAACAAGGAACAGTAGGAGAAATATCAGGGTGAAAAAGGTGCCAGAATAAAAACAAATTAAATTTAGGGCCGCCCATTGGAGAACATGGGAGGGAGCTGTGGACTCTCCCTGTACAGAAGGAAAGGAAATTATCTGGTAAGCATAATTTATGTTTTCCTTCTTAATACAGGGAGAGTCTACAGCTGCATTCATTACTTGTGGGAAATTATACCCAAGCTACAGAGGACACTGAATGGTAACGGGAGGGAAAGAAAAGGCGGCCCAAATCTGAGGGCACCACAGCCTGCAACAAATCTATTCTCCCGAAGGCTGCTTCAACAGAAGCAAGAAAGAAAAAGAATGCTAGGAGGACCAGATAGATGACCAACAATCAGAACCATAGAGATCTCATGCCAGAGACCCAAGATGATGTCACTGCTCTCAAACTGAGCCATAACCTCTGAGGAGGCTAGTGTCCCACTGACCCCTAGGTCAAGCGAAAAAAACACCCCTCCAAAAAAATAAAGAAGGCAACTAAGCCTCCATAGTCTAAAAATAACAGCAAGGCCTGATTCCCTAAGAGGGGGGGGGGGGAAACCTTCCCATTTAGAAATGGAAAATGACATATAAAATAAGAATCTTAGGGAGAAAACCCTAAGAAATCTCGTAACACAGCCTTAATAAAAAGGAGACTTCTTTAAGGAGTACGTATTGCAAGATTGCAACACAGGGACTATGGCATGTAGAAAACAATCTACAGGCAGAAAAGATTATTGAAGAAAAGAATTCAAAGACCACCTCCTGCATGGGTACAAAAGTAACCCAATGCAACCCCCTTAAAATAAAAGCTAAACTCCAGACGAAGCAAAAGAACTAAACGCCTGATAGATCAATGAACCTCTCAAACAGAAGAACAAACAGGGAATCGAAAAACTGCTTGCGAGCCCCCATTCAAGGAGAAAGGACTGCAGCCGGATTCAAACCGCAACCTTCTGCATGCTAGGCAGCTAAGGTAACCCTCAGGTTATGACCGCTAGCTGTCCCAAAAAGGAATGCTTGAGCCAGAACTAGCTAGGAAGGCCCTTCTCCAGATCATCCTGGAGGAAAATAAAGAAAAAACCCTTGGAATCCGATAGAGAGTCAGAACGATCTAGCTCCTCTCGACAAAGGGTGGTTCACCACACCTATGATAGATGACGAGGGACCAACTACTCACTGACGTGAAGGACAGTAACCTTTCAGAAAAGGTTTTCTTGGCTAAGACCAAGCGACCTCTTGCAATCCGCCTCAGAGAAAAAAGATTTCATGACGTAAAAAAAGCCCCGACCTAGCAGATCCCTGCAACAAGGGCCATGGAGGCGAAGCCACTAAACCGATATACAACTCGTGCACATAAACTGAGCAATCAGTCTCACAGATGTCATGCTCCTGCTAGGATCGAACTATCCTCAACAGAGAGAGGCATGGCCAAAAAGAAGAGGGTTAAAATAAACCTCCCCCGGGGTGGAGCCGAGCCAGGGAACAGCATGGCCGCAATTGAATGTAGCTCCGAGTAAAGCTCCCCTTAAGGGCACATAAACAGGGGTTCCCAACGCCCAAAACCATCACATAAGATGCCTATGCAATCTCTGAATACCGAGGGACATCAAACTACTGCATCTTAACAAACATACAGACCTCGCATAAAGATACTGCCGCTGACCGCAACTGCGCAACAGGGTGAAGTGAAGCGCCATCTTAAGCTGACAGCACACACGCTGCAACACAGACAGGCCCGATTGGAAGAAATAGGCTGTCGGCAGACGGAAAACCGCCGTGGGAGATAAGTATGCCTCATGACTAAACACAAAATAGACATAGCACTATCTCTCACGAGCGGCAATAAGCACTCATGCTCCCAGATACTGAGACACAACGGGCCCACACACCAAATTAGTGCCACCGGACCTGGTGCATACTTGGCACTACAGCATAACAGCAGGGGCACAGATAAAACGGAATGTGGCTTCCTTAATCCACACTCCTAGACAGCAACGACAGCGGCATATATATAGCACAGATAAAGGACTAGTATGTAACAGCCTCCTTAAAGATCTAATAAAGAGTACAATTGTATTGGAACTTTCAGCACCAAACTGCAGCTAATGTTTGAACTATTCATACAGCCAAGAAAGCAAAATTCCAAAAAGCATTACTACATTGAATAAACCCCCTACTCCAATCTAATAAAATCTACTGCACTATAATGGCGTCTAAGCGCCTGCCTAAGGGAGACAAAGCTAACAGAGCAACTGTGGCACCATCAACCAAATTAAATTCTTTTTTTAAAACAATGGAAGCTAAAACAAATACAGCGCCTAACTCCCCACACAGCTCTGATAGCACACACGAAGAAGAGGTTGATAACACACAAACAGATCCTCTTACCCCTATCACTAAAGCAGATTTAAAATTCTTACCAACTAAGGAGGACTTTGCATCATTTATGACCCAGGTCAGTCTGCTCATAAAAGAAGGACTCTCAGATGTTAAAAAAGAAATCACTGACCTGGGCAACAGGGTGCACCAGATAGAAGATCATGCTGAAGAAATATCAGAACCGGTTAACCTACACACTATGCAGATCCAACATCAAACAGAAGAGATAAGACAAATGCAGATGCAGATAGAGGATTTGGACAATCGTGGCCGATGCCAAAATCTGCGAATAAGGGGTATATCTGAAAAAATCCTAAGCACCTAACTCCAAAAATACCTACAAGGCCTATTCAAATTCCTTTAAAGAAGACAAAGAGGCTGCAGACATCTCTCTAGATAGAGTACATAGGACATTAAAACCTAAGCCCTCACCTAAAGCCCCGCCAAGGGACATCATTCTAAGATGCCACAATTTCAAAGACAAAGAAAAACTGCTGAATGCAGCAAGAAAGAAAGCACCAATTTAGAAAGATGGCGACACAATACAGATCTTTGCAGATCTCAGCCTGCTCACTCTCTCTAGGCGGCGGAATGTCAAATTCCTAACTACTCACCTACAAAATCACCAAATCCCATATCGTTGGGGTTTCCCCTTTGCACTCAGAGTAACGAAAGACAATAAGGAAATCATTTACAAAGACCTAGAAGATCTTGATTCCTTCTGTATACAGCTACAGATTCCACCACCGAAGAACATACCTCAAACTGCGGATCACGACGAAAGAGAACCAACATCAGACTGGTACCCACCACAACCACAGAGACAAAAATGGAACACAATCCCCAAGAAACGCAAAATAGACTCTACCACCTCTCGCCAGACGCCAGTCACCCCCATAAATCCACCCTGAGGTCTGACTTTCAGCAACCTGGACTTCAACTAATTGACCCCACTTCCACATCCAAAGTATTTTTGGACACCTCAGCGCAAAACGCAATTTGAACTGAGACACTGACCTATAACTAACCCACTCTTGCATCCCAAAGAGACTTAAGAATATCCCCCTTGCTCACCAATTCATACCCCATGTGATGCAAACTATTATGAATAGATCCCTCGCAACTAGAAGGAACCCCATCTTAATATAATAGTAGCACCAGCCCTTTTGGGGAACGGTAGTGATCATAGATCACTACTACTCTCCCCCCATTCTGGTTTAGATTTAGGTTTGAGTTTAGACTTGAGTTTAAATTTGAGTTTAGATTAAAAAGAAAAGAAAGGAGATTACTTTTGTAACCCTTTGTGTAATTGTTCTCAATGTTAATTTCCTTAATTTCTATTTTGTTATGTTGTATTTATCAATGTATGTTATTATATTTCAGAATCTCTGCAAAATCTGGATCGGCACGCTGGCTCACACTCTAGTTACGTCATGTTCACAGTAAGCATCACAACCACTTAGGAATTCCTCCAGCGCACCGCGCCTGCATGAAGCGAATAAACCCCACATATGGTAAGACAAGTCTAAAGAACATAATAGCAGACCCTCACATTAACACTACATATGACCCCTAGACCACTAACAATCATATCCCAAAATGCTAAAGGCTTGAACTCGCCTACTAAAAGATCAGTTGCAATACACTGGTTCGTCAAACAAAAAGGCTCTATCATATTTTTGCAGGAGACTCACTTCCCTCGAACAAACGAACCTAAATTCTCGAACAAACACTTCCCTCTCAGTTTTTTTAACTCCCATGAAAAAAAGATAAACGGGGTGGGAATCCTTTTCCACTCGTCCTTACCCTTTCAACTACTTCACAACATATCAGACAAGGAAGGGAGGATACTAATTTTAGTGGGCCTACTCTACAACAGACCAATCACACTAGTTAATGTGTATGCCCCCAATTCAAATAAGAGCAAGTTTTTTAATACTCTCAAACGCATGATATGTGAATCACGTAAAGGCACTGTAGTGATGGGTGGAGACCTAAACGTTCTTGCAGAAAGATTGGGATGTAATCCCTGGAAAGAAATGCTATGTAGCACTCTCTGCCCAGACTGGGGTAGAGCCACTGATACCTTTTAAAATTTAACTTTTATTTTTCACTTTAAAAAGAATGGGTGGACACAAACAAATTAAAATATCTCTATCTCTAAATGGCTGGTGTCAAATATTTCTGGTTATTGTCAAATTATTCAAGTGACCGGCTGATTCTCTAATACTTTTATATGTAGTTTTGTTAGATCAATCGGTACTCCATTGTATTGGTCAAATAAGGTTGATCAGAACCTTGTAATGGGTATTTATTATATTTAGATGTCTCATATATTTTTTGAGGCTTGTATTGGTGTAAAATTGGTTGGAATTAAACCTGAGTGACAGCAGGGATTGTCAAGTTTTATTCACGTTTGTACATAGATCTCGGTTGTGGTTAAGTATTTTGAAATTTACTTTGCTTTATTGTGTTGGTGTACAGATGCCCTGGTTTGGGTATCACTTATATTCAGATTTTTTTTGTATATTCCACTTATATTTTATAATAAATTCCGTGACCATACATTTGAGATCTGTTATTTTTCTCACTCCTTGGAAATAAAGTGATCCCGTATTTATATTGCATGTATTTTTTATATACACTCTTAGATAATTAATTCAATAAAAACACCAGTGTGCATGAATTTTTAATACTGATAGTTTTCTTCCTAAGACCCACTGTTCACAATGTTTCTTTCTATAGTTACCCTTATTCTTATGGGTGGCTGGGCTCTTATATATATATCTGTCTCATTCCTTCCCAGGCACTCAGAGACTGTTTTTATTTATAGTTGCAGCATCCACCTTGGGATTTTATTCCATTTAATGGTAATTTAGCTTTTTGTATTGGGTGTATTACTAAGGTGGCTGTATAAATTCTGTGATCATATAGTCTAGATTTGTTATGTTTCTTCCTACTTGATAATACAGTAATCGTGTGTGTGTGTTACATATGCTTATTCCGACACTCTTAAGTAATTTGTTAAATAATGCTGCCTGTATGCATATATTTCTTTACTTGATGATATACTATATGAGCCCCCCTGTTAACAATATTGTCTTTGAGGTTACCCTTATTTGTGGGGTGACTAGGTTGCTGTATTTTTTGTTGTTACTCTTATACCACATGTATTATGTAATTATGAAGTGTTATTATAAGTACACAATGTTGCAACACTCTAACTCTGGTTCCTTGCTAGGGACTCAGACATTGGTTGTCCTTGTAATTAAGGCTCCACCTCTGAGTTCGATTTCACTCAATACTTTTTTACCGTAACTATTAGTTATGCTACTATGTGAGTCTTTACCAACAACCCGGTACTATGTCCTTATGAATTACTTATAATAATATTTACGATAATTCCCTGACTGCCGCTCTACGCTGTTTTCACTACAGCTGGGTATGGCAGTCTATCACTAATACGGAGTCTAGTTCGGTTGTAAATCTGTTGGCAACCGATACCTCTGATTAGCCAAGTCCCTTTTTGACACTAATGAGGATGCACTTGGGTTATTTGTTTAAATAAAGTTACCCATAAATTCTATTCCGGTTCTTATCACAGTTTAACAATTAAACGCCAACATGCATTCACGCACTGTCTAATATAATCCCCATTACTTATTCAAATTTTCGCTATTTGAGATAGATTAAATTAAAACACACATATAACACTTTAGTGGGACCCCATCGTCCCACACAACCCCCCTATTAGGAGACCTAAACGTTATCCTAGACCCTACACTTGACTCTACCTCCTTAAATACAAGTAACACGTCACGTCCTCCTAATGCCACTTATTCATGCCTTAAACACACAGGACTCATAGACACGTGGAGACTGCAGCACCCTGCACAGCGTTGGTACTCCTTTTTTTCACACCCCTGGTCCATGTATTCAAGGATTGATTATCTATTCCTTGATCAATCTAGCTTATCCCTACTATCAAGCACCGACATATCCTCCACGGCATGGTCAGATCACTCTATGGTGTCCTTAGAACTATACTGGCTCGACTCCCCACTCCACCCGTTCATATGGCGACTGGACACATACCTACTATACCACCCATTAACAGCCCAAAAAATCAAGACAGCTCTGACCGAGTACTTTGATTTAAACGCTAACTTAGAAACACACCCGATGTATGTATGGGAAGCACATAAAGCGGTTATACGCGGAGAATACATAAAACATAAAGCATATATTAAAAAACAATACAACGCTCAGCTAAATACACTCACTAACAGACTTAACGACCTTGAGACTCAACATAAACAATCCCCCTCAGACAGAACCCTACTAACCACGCTGACCGCCACACGAAAAGAGCTTAATACACTACTATACTCTGAAACCCAAAGAAAAATGCTGAATCTTCGGAAGAAGTATTTTTACGAAGGAAACCGACCAGGCAAAATCTTAGCTAATACCCTAAGAGATAAAAACACCCTCACATATATCCACAAACTTAAAACTAAACAAGGAGATTCAGTAGTCGACAGTAAGGAGATAGCCGCACACCTGCGAAGCTTCTATCAACAACTATACAATTTGACAAAAAATACCCACCACGACCACATACAAAACATGAGAACATACATAAAGACAGCGGACCTAAACAAAATCACACAAGAACAAAGGACGGACCTGGAAGCAGACATAACATTAACAGAAATTGTGAAAGCTATTAAGAGCCTCCCAACGGGTAAGAGCCCAGGACCTGATGGACTAACCAATCAATATTACAAAACACACTGCCCTACTCTAGCCCCACATTTATTAAAACTTTTTAACTCATTAGATGAAGGCACTCAACTCTCTAAAGACTCTCTTGCAGCCCACATATCTGTAATTTTGAAACCAGAAAAGCCACAGGAAGACCCAGGCAGCTACCGGCGTATATCGCTACTAAACACAGACCTCAAGATCCTGGGGAAAATCTTGGCGAACCGTATAAACTTAATTCTTAAAGACATAGTCCATACAGATTAAGTGGGATTTGTCCCTGGCCGAGAGGCCAGGGACAATACTATTAGAGCCCTAACCCTTATAGAATACGCCAAGACCCATGACATAGAATCAGTATTAGTGGCCATAGACGCCGAAAAGGCATTCGACCGCACAGACTGGCAATTTCTCCTAGAGACCCTCAAAAACATTGGATTCGGCCCGAAAATAATTAACAGAATCTTTGGTCTATACTCAAATCCAAACACGAAAGTTAAAGCTAATGGTATACTATCAGACACGTTCCCCATACATAATGGCACGCGCCAAGGCTGTCCCCTATCACCAATCTTGTTTGTTCTGACGATGGAGGTTCTTACATCTCACGTCCGTAAAAACCCAAAAATCAAGGGCATATCATTTGGCAACCAATCCTACAAAATCGCAGCATTTGCTGACGACGTATTATTCTCAGCTACCTCACCCCAAACAACCGTCCCGGAAATATTAATAGAATTAGACAGATTTGGACGATATTCTAACTTCCTAGTCAACAAACAAAAGTCGGAGATCCTAAATGTAAACTTACCAGACGCCAAATTTCACTCACTGTCGAAGATATGCCCATTAAAATTAAGAAAGGACTCTATCAAATACTTGGGGATTCACCTCGCTCCCAAGCAGACAACACTCTTTGACAAAAACTACGTAGCTTTATTAAACAACACACAACATGACCTCCAGACATGGACGAGTAAACCCCTTTCATGGTGGGGACGGGTTCAGGCCTTGAAGATGACCATGCTCCCTAGGATCACATATATATTAAAAACATTACCTATGCACTTGCCCTGTTGGTATTTAAAACGTCTCCAAAATAGCCTTAATTCCTTTGTATGGGGGAAACATAAACCTAGAGTTAACAGAGATACAATGTATAGGTCAACTGCTGATGGAGGATTAGGTCTACCAAAAATTGAAGAATATTACTTAGCAGTCACACTACAAAGGGTACTAGATTGGCATGGGAAACAGGAATGTAAAGCCCGAGTCGCGTTAGACTCACATATACTTAAAGCACCACTAGTGCACGCGCTGTGTTGGGTACCTAGCGACTTAAGACCACCTCAATGCAGACAACTAGAAATCCACAAACACCTATTTAAGACTTGGGATCAAATAACATCATCCAAGCCATACATCTCAACTAGCAGGTCTCCCCTATTTCCGATTGTCCTAAATACAGAAATGGTAGGTGGCCTAGATAAGGGATTTCAGAGGCTTTCCGAATGGGACTACACCATCCCTTTATTAAACTTCATAGAAGCAGGCAAACTTCTAGAAAGGGACAAACTCACCGACATAGCTCAAGGCAAATACAACAATTGGCTAAAATACGCACAATTACACCACTTTGTACACACCTCCCCATTTAAAACCGACCTACTAAGAACGCCCACCACATTTGAAACATTATGCCACGGAGGGATTATACAGAGAGGAACACTTTCGCTCTCCCGCAAACTTTTAATCAAGAACATTAGGGACACCCTGCCACCATATACAGCTAAATGGAACACAGACATAGGTAGTCACATAACAGAAGACAACTGGGCCAACATATTCAAATCAATCAAAAAATCCTCGACCTCGCCAGTAATATTAGAACTTAATTATAAGATTGTCCTACGGTGGCATTTAACCCCGTCGAAGTTAAGCAGTATTTACCCAAACATATCAGATAGATGCTGGTGCTGCTGCAGGGGACATGGTAGCCTGATACACATGTGGTGGCGATGCCCCAGAATACGCCCCCTGTGGAGATCGATAGAGCAACACTTCAGACACAGCATATCAGCTGAATTTACACTAAGCCCAAAAATGGCGCTACTCAATGACCTCCCTAAACTACCATGTCGCTTGAGGCTCCTGGTGCTTCAAATAGGCCTCAATAGTGCAAGAAAACTAATAGCCCGTAATTGGAAGAAACGCCTGACCCTTTCCAAAACACTATGGCTCGAAGAAGTAGAAGAACAATTTACGAGCAATAGTCCACAGAGCTACAACTTTGATTAGAAAAGTGAGGTTGAGACTTCCTGTTGGAGGCGGGGCATGCAGGTAGCTGCAGGTAGCTACAGGTGCTGTGGATACTCCATGCCTCTGCGTGAGGCCTAAGTCCACCCCAACATATGCTTTGCTTCCCTTGGCCAAGTATTGGTCTGGGTACTAGGATTCTATTTGATCCTGCATGGGAAGTCTATGTCGGCAGCCTAAGTTTGCACGCTGGCTGGTGCATACCATCTCTACACGGGCTCTTTAAAAGAATGGAACAAGAAGCCCATGGCTAAAACTCCGCTTACTTATATTTAAGACTCTATTGTTGGCTACCAGGTTAACAGGTTATTGTACCTGTCATTTACTCCTTACCTGTTAAAAGACCTTTGGACTTTCTCGCATAAAAGGTGACCTATCTATAATCTAAACGTACCCTGGAGTACCCCTAACAGTGTCGTGGACACAAATCTCACCTGGTTGAGATTTTTCCATTTTCAAGCGGCAACCCACCTGTAGCCTGTCAGGCATTGGATCATACACAGAGGGTCGCAGCTCCGGGAGCTCAGATGCAGTGATCAGCAGGACAGCTGATAGAATTCCTCTCCCTGGCTGAGAGTCGATGGTTGGCTGTTCAAGTTTGCAGCGTGAAGAGTGAGCCCCCGGAACTGGCCAATTACAAAGGTAATCTTACCTTGCTCATCGTGAGGAGGCGTGCGAGTAGCCATGCAGCGGTCGGGCCGGGGCCTCTTTCTCCAACAGCCCGCAAGTAGGCGGAGGAATTGCGGCTGTAACTGTCGTTGGGGCTGCGGCTGGTTACACAGTGGATGTTGCTGTTCTGCCGCATAGGCAGTTATCCTCCCGGCTGCAGCATGGATTTTCCTTCCTCGGCAGTTCTCAGGAGTGGAGGGACGAGCAGTCAATCAAGCACCCGGTGAGATCTTCTGGCTTTGTTGGTGAGGTGCTGTTTGTTTGCCACTGCTTGCTCTGTGGGGAATTGTTTTGGCCTGCATTCTTTTTCTATAACCCCATTGACTGCCTAGACACTTTAACTTTTACACAGCACACCCGCTTCTATTTGAAGCTACTGAGCGGCCATGGGTTCCAGTTGACTGGGCAAGTTGCTGCTAAAGCAGTGAAGGAGATGAACTTTACCGTTGTGCGGTTTGAATAATTCAATGTGGGGCATGAATGTGTGGGGGACATAACCTAAATTGATGGTTTACTCCATAGTGTTTATTTCTCTTTTTAGATAAAAACCCACCACTTATAGGTCCTGACAGAAGTGTTTAACTCCCCCAAGTATATTATTGTGGGGATCAGTACAATTATAAGAAACTTGTTATTGATAATCTTCAAGGATTAAGGCACAGAGAGATGAGGTTACAGAACTTTATTTCTACTGGATTTACAGCATGTTAAACAGGTGTCTTAGGTTCAGATTCAGGTGTCTTAGCTAACATGTATAACACGGGTATTATGTTGAACCTGCTTGATTACATCTTGAACACTAGTTTCTTCTTGTTTTTTTTATATATACTCTCTCTAAACTGATAATCTTCGAATTAATGATAGTGAGCCATAGCTTTATTATATATCTGCCTTAGCTAGCTAACAATGTATGTATATATCTATAATATAAGTGATGCATGCTTTGTTTGGGTTTCTTTACAATAAGGGCGCCTGTACCATTTAAAGGTTAAGAGCATACAATTTAAATTTCACTGTGCAAAGTATATTATATTCGCCCCTGAAATAAGGAATTTTTTTTTTTTTTATTTTTTTTTGGTTAATTGCAGGGACTCGGTCAATGGACACTTGAAGTTAAAGCACTATAGCACTTTAGAGCAGGCAGTGTTACACCCTGCTTGGTACAAAAGTTAACATTTAAAGGTTTTTTCAGAGCACTATAGCACTCTAGAGCAGGTAGTGTTACACACTCTGCTTTGAACAAAAAGTTAGCACTTAAGTTTTCTTTAGACACTATAATACACATGTTTTATTTAACTTAAAATATCAGCTTTTTGTAAGGTATTCTCCCAAACTAGCAGCATTTGATTCAAGGTTATTGACGTCACCCATTAGGTGCACATATATCCATTAGTGTAGGCATATATATATATAATTTACTGGAGGTAGCTTTCTTACCAGACTAATATACAGAAAGAAATTACTTGACCAGCCTTAAAGGGCTGAGCCACAAAACTTAACCCTATATTCTAATCAATTGTTGTGCAGAATTAGAGAATATTATATTTTGGACTGAGTCAAATAGTATACTTGGGAAGCTAGTACTGCCCCTTTCTCCCTGTGTACCCTGGTTTGCTCCCCATATTTGCCTAAGTTATATAGATAATAGTGGACATAACTTTTTAAAAAAAAGGATACGTCCTATCTATGGACAAATATATGTATCAAAAGAGTTCTCCTTCCAATATGCCTCCTAAAGCTAAGGAAAAAAAAGGGAGCAGCAGGAACCTGGACTCAAGTATGGCTTCCCCCTTAGAAAAAAGTATCTCTAACCCGCCTCCTATTAATCTAACTGAATTTGCAGCTGAAGTGGCAAAAATCTTGACACCACAATTTGACATGATTAAACAGGAGATCAGAAACGAGATATCTAGTCTCACCTTAGAGGTTAGACAGTTTTCATCAAGGTTAGATGAAATGGAGACTAGGATCTCGGATCTGGAAGACAGACTTAATGTAGTAGATCCAACTTTGGATACCCCCAGTAAGATTATTACTTCTTTGCAAGCCAAGATCGAGGATCTTGAGGATCGGTCGAGACGGAATAATCTTAAAGTGATCGGTCTACCCGAATCTCCAGAGTATCAAGATCTAATGAACTTTGTCACCACTACATTACCACAAGCCTTGCAGATTCCAGTTCCTGTCGCTCCCTTTCAGATTGAAAGGGTACATAGGATAGGCCAACGACGGGATCATAATGAGGCCTTAAGACCTAGGCCAGTAATTTTCAAATTTGTGAACTTCCAAGACAAAGTATTATACCTCAAACACTATAGGAAGTGTGGCTCTCTTTCTCTAGGCTCTCATAAGCTACTTATGTTTCAAGATTTCTCTTCAGAGACACTAACCAAGAGAAGAGATATGTCTTTCTTTTATGGGAGAATGCAGAAAGATAACTACAATATAAGGTTGATTTACCCGGCAAAGTTAATAGTTCTGAAAGATGGTGCCACACACACACTTAATAATGTTATGGAGGCGGAGTCTTTCTGTAGGGAAGCAGGGGTACCATGAAGAGTTATCTAGTCCCAGTAGGTAGATACTTCAGTCGGCTGTACTTGAATATAGGCTTTAACCCCTTAATGACCGGACCATTTTTCAATTTCCTTACCCTTAATGACAATGGCTATTTTTACATTTCTGCAGTGTTTGTGTTTAGCTGTAATTTTCCTCTTACTCATTTACTTTACCCACACATATTATATACCGTTTTTCTCGCCATTAAATGGACTTTCTAAAGATACCATTATTTTCATCATATCTTAAAATTTACTATAAAAAAAATATAAAATATGAGGAAAAAATTGAAAAAAAACACACTTTTTCTAACTTTTACCCCCAAAAGCTGTTACACATCTACAACCACCAAAAAACACCCATGCTTAATAGTTTCTAAATTTTGTCCCGAGTTTAGAAATACCTAATGTTTACATGTTCTTTGCTTTTTTTGCAAGTTATAGGGCCATAAATACAAGTAGCACTTTGCTATTTCCAAACCACTTTTTTTCAAAATTAGCGCTAGTTACATTGGAACACTGATATCTTTCAAGAATCCCTGAATATCCATTGACATGTATATATTTATATTTAGAAGACATCCCAAAGCATTTATCTAGGCCCATTTTGGTATATTTCATGCCACCATTTCACCGCCAAATGCGATCAAATAAATTTTTTTTTTACTTTTTCACAATTTTTTTCACAAACTTTAGGTTTCTCGCTGAATTTATTTACAACAGCTTGTGCAATTATGGCATAAATGGTTGTAAATACTTCTCTGGGATCCCCTTTGTTCAGAAATAGCAGACCTATATGGATTTGGTGTTGCTTTTTGGTAATTAGAAGGCTGCTAAATGCCGCTGCACACCACACGTGTATTATGCCCAGCAGTGAAGGGGTTAATTAGGGAGCTTGTAGGGAGCTTTTAGGTTTAATTTTAGCTTTAGTGTAGTGTAGTAGACAACCCAAATTATTGATCTAGGCCCATTTTGGTATATTTCATGCCACCATTTAACCGCCAAATACGATCAAATTAAAAAAACAACTTAAATTTTTCACAATTTTAGGTTTCTCACTGAAATTATTTACAAACAGCTTGTGCAATTATGGCACAAATGGTTGTAAATGCTTCTCTGGGATCCCCTTTGTTCAGAAATAGCAGACATATATGGCTTTGGTGTTGCTTTTTGGTAATAATAAGGCAGTTAAATACTGCTGCGCACCACACTTGTAATATGCCCAGCAGTTAAGGGGTTAATTAGGTAGCTTGTGGGGTTAATTTTAAGCTTTAGTGTAGAGATCAGCCTCCCACCTGACACATCCCACCCCCTGATCCCCTCTGACCCCCCTCAAACAGCTCTCTTCCCTCCCCACCTCACAATTGTCACCGCCATCTTAAGTACTGGCAGAAAGTCTGCCAGTACTGAAATAAAAAAAAATATATATATTTTTAAATTTTTTTGTCATACAGTCTGCAGTGATGGATCCCCCCTTACCCCACAATATCCCTGATCCCCCCATACATCTTTCTAACCCTCCCCCTCTATCTATTTTCCGCCATCTGGGTACTCCCAGATCCCTTACTAAAAAACAGAGATGCCCCTGCATCTACATCGATCTTGTTTTTTTACAGGTTGCCGGTATACTTTGCATGCGCGCGCGCGCGAGCGCACCCGCCCCCCGCCCCCCCGCAACAGCCGCACCGGGTAACAGAAGCAGGGTATTATCCGATCGGTTGGGGAATCAATGCCTAGGGGTATAACTATTGAAAGCAGCCCCCACCCACCAACTAAGTTATGCACATAAATAGCCGATGCAGATGGGGCCACAGAGTGGCCCTTTCTGCATCGGTATGTGAAATGGGGGATTGTAGTGATGCCTCAATATTGAGGCATCACTACAATCCCTTGTAAGCAGCTGGAAGTGATCATGATCGCTTCCAGCACTTCAGACAACAGAGGACGTACCAGGTACGTCAACTGTCATTAAGGGAAGTTTTTTCTATGACGTACCTGGTAAGTCCTCTGTCATTAAGGGGTTAAGAAGATATGCATTTGTTAAATATGTTGTTGAATGTCTCGTTCAGTTTAGTTGAAGGGATGGTATTTGTGGGTTTGTTGGGGAGGGGGTGGGAGGGGGGATGCTGTGTGTGTGGGGTTTCCCTCTGTTTTTTTTTTTTTTTTCCCTTTCTCTCTCTCTCTCTCTCTCTCTCTCTCCTATCTTCACTCTTCTCCTTTTCCCCTTTTCCTCTAGACATGTCGCACGGATTTTCCAGAAACTGTGCTCCCACTTAGGCGTGGTTGATTTGTGGCGGGTACAAAATCCGGATGTCCGCGCCTATACATGTGTCTCTCATGTGCAACGTTCTTTCTCTCGGCTTGATTACTTTCTAGTCTCAGAACCACTACTTGTTCGGAATTGGGTCACAAGAATCGACGACATAGCTATCTCAGACCATGCGGTAATAGCTCTGAACTTAGTTACTGGCCAGAGGCACTTCGGTAAGAATCATATTTATTTTCCCAGATATCTGTCCAATAACGTCAAGTTTCAGAATCATCTACGTTTAAAGTGGGCAGAATATCTTAATAATAATGGGAACTATATAGACAAAATTGAGACATTCTGGGAGGCCTCTAAGGCCGTCTTACGCGGAGAGATTAAATCCTTTACACGCTACTGGACAAAAAACTGTAACATAGTGTCCAGGCAGTTAGCCAATCGCGTTAAGAACACATACCGAGCCTATATTTATAGGCATACTAGAGAACATTGGGAAGCCTACACCACAGCCAAGGCACTGCGAGATACGCACATGAAGCAGACTAGTGCCCAGGAAGAACTTAGGCTGAAAGCAAGATATGGGGGCTTTATAGGCAGATCGGCTAAGTTCCTAGCCAGGCTGGTTAAATCTTCCCCCAGACACGCAATAGCCTCTATTAAGCAAGGAACTAGGAGATACACGAATCATGCTGACATAGAAAAAGTATTTTTTGAATTTTTTCAAGAGCTATATAGGCAAGAGCCCATTAAACCGGACAAAAAAGAAGCATTCTGGGGTAAGATTAAAGTGGGCAATTAAGAATGCAAAACCCAATAAAGCTGCTGGACCAGATGCTCTCCCTATTGAATATTACAGAATTCTACAAAGCGAGTTGATGCCTATATTAATTAGACTACTTAATTTTTATTTTTATGAAAATACAAAATGCTCTGCTTCTTTTACAGCGGCAAATATTTCACTGATTCTAAAAAAGGGTAAGGATCCCGAGTTGCCAAGCTCTTTCAGGCCTATCTCGGTTTTAAATACCGACTACAAGCTGCTCGCAGCTATTGTAGCGGCACGACTGAAACCCCATATGGGCGACTTAGTTCATGAGAATCAATCTGGTTTTATGCCTGGGCACAATCCCGTAAGGAATATGAGGAAACTATTAATTTTGATTGAATTTTTATGGAACAGGCATAAGGCTATGGAATTCCGTGAAAGTATAGACAAGGCCATCTTAACGGTCGATGCAGAGAAGGCTTTTGATAGGGTAAGTTGGGACCATCTATTCTCTACGCTGGATCAATTTGGTTTCTCGGGATCTTTTAACAACTATATACGCTTAATTTATAGTGTACCTTCTTCCGCGGTGATTATTAATAATATATCTACTCAATGTTTTGGCCTATTTAGAGGGACTAGACAGGGCTGTCCACTCTCCCCCTTTTTGTTCAACCTTAGTGTTGAACCATTGGCTATTAGATTACAGCAAGAAATGGATGGGATCTCCCTGGCGGGGGAGAAGCTGGTCCTTTTACTCTATGCAGACGACCTCCTGGTTTTTCTGTCTAACCTTGAGGTTTCCCTGCCTATTTTGCAGAGTATTACTCTAGAATTTGGAGAAATTTCTGGATTTAAGATCAATATGTCTAAATCAGAATTAATGTGGCTATGCAAGAATTCCGCACTGGACATTATCCATCCTTTTCAAGAAGTCTCTCAGATTACATATCTTGGCTTACGATTATCCAGTAATTCGGAGGAGTGGTATAGGTTAAATCATAGGATCGTGATGGAGTCCTGTAAGAAAAAGCTTGAGGACTGGGCCATGCTTCCGATATCTCTATCGGCTAAGGTGACCCTAATTAAATCAGTCATCTTTCCAAAACTTCTTTATATTCTGCAAAATATTCCATGGTTTCTGCATAAGAAAGATATCACTATATACAATAAGGCCTGCTCCAAGTTTTTGTGGAACGGCAAGAGGCCGCGGATCGCCTCCTATAGGCTAATGAATTCCAAGGTATCAGCCGGCTTGGTGCTTCCTAATATCCAGACATACAACTTGGCTATTTTGGCTAGATTTGCATTGGACTGGTTAACGGGGAAGGAGCAAATTTCCTCGTTTATCTGGGAATCTAAGATTGTGGCTCCCTTTCAGTTGAAGGCTCTGCTACACTGTCCTCTCACTTCAACTCCATCTAATATATTTTATCTAGGTACTTTTAAGAATGTCATTGGGGCTTGGAAAAAGCTATGCTCTGAAGTGGGTAACTCGCCTTATGTTTCGAAACATCTACCTATAGTTGGTAACCCTGAGTTTGGTCCCGGTCTCTCTAATCAGATATTTAAGGATTGGGAGTCTAAGGGTCTCCAAACAGTGGGGCAAATACAAGATATAGGGGGTCACCCACTACTATTTCAAGAAATTGCAACGAGATTTGATCTAGGAGCGCGTGAGTTTTACGCCTACCTCCAAGTTAGACACTTTCTTCAGGAGCTTCGCACGAAATATGGGAATAACTGGTCCATGGGTGAACTGCAGACTTTGATCTCCGCTTATGCGGCAGGTAAATACGCAGTTTCCCCCTTGTACCTATTTTTAAACCAGAAAGTGTCTAATCTACAAGTAAGTGAGATGGTTGTTAGGTGGAGTAGTCAATTCCCGGATATAAACGAGCAGACTATTGTGGGAAGTTTTAAAATAATACAACAGAGCTGGGTCCCGAGATCATGGAGGGAATCACAGATAAAAATTGGGTTGCAGAGATACCTTACTCCTGAGGTTCTATCTAAATGGTACAAAACAAGAGTAACCTGTTCTAGATGTTCATCTACAGGGGCTGATATATTCCATTGTTTATGGAGCTGCCCTAAAGTAAGCCAATACTGGGGAAAAATCATATTTTGGATGAAGGTGGTCCTGAAACTGGATCATAAAATAATTCCGATAGAGGTCTTCTTTCTGGTAAAATTTCAGGGTAGAATTAAGAACTACAGCTTGATAAATACTATTATATTAACAGCACGTAATCTAATTTTTAAATCATGGAAAGCATCCGTTGCACCTACAATGGCTCAATTTAAAACGGCCCTGCGTAGCCAATTTATAACAGAGCAGTTTAACGTACCATACCCACAAGAGAAATACCTAGCGGGATTCTTTAAAAAATGGGAGATTTTTGTAAGATCCCTGCCTGTTTCACAGCAAAAAAAGCTTATTAAGCCATTTAGAAACTCGGAATTTGTCCAGATGCACATCTTGGCAGGTCATTTCCCTGGAGAATGGGCGGATGATAGCGTTTGAGTACCTGTCAGAGGAGGGGGGGGAGAGAGGTTGAGAGGAGAGATATGGGTCTTTTTCTTTCTTTTTTTTTTTTTTCTTTTGCTTTTCCTTTTATTTGTTTTGTTCTGTCTCGTTTTTGTTCTGTTTGGTTTTGTCTTGTCGTCTGACTGTTCTAGTTGTTTGTGGGGGGCTGGGAGTAAAAGAATAAAACAACAAAGACGTAAGAATTAGTCCACGGATAAGAGTTATGGATCTACCCTATGCACTTTTCATATGCACGCATGTGCCCAACCTCAAGGTTTCTGAAGGATTTGTATTGATGTACGGGCATATTAATGACTTATTTACTCATTTATTCACCCACTTATTTGCATATATTGTCATTAACTAATTATGTATGTATCCTTTTCCCTTTTTTTTTTTTTATTGTGTCACTTGTTTGTTATATTGGGCAATTAATATTGATGTAAATTTCTTTGTCTTTGTTATAAATAAACTATTTAAAAAAAAAGAAGAACAATTTACATTAGAACAATACTGCTATCTATGCCGAAATAAAATGGACACCTTTCTAGACGCTAAATTTATCTGGCAGGAGTCCCTACACACTACACTCATTCCACATGCCCCTCAAACTGCCACCACTTTTCCCTAAACGGTTGAATTAACAGCTACCAAGCGAAAAGGATATACATCCTTTCTTAACAGCGAACAGACTATACAAGACCTCAATAATCACATACTCCAAGAACCAGTGCCAATCCGGATAAAGATACGCAGACGTAAGATATCATATTTGTTTTATCGATTTGATTGTTTCCTTGTTTACCTGTTATGTAGAATCTGTGTTTTCCCCCCCTACCTCCACTCTTACCTATTTGAGAGAATATATGGACTAGCTGCATTGTAAACATGGAAATACGGTTATAAAACAGCAGCGAAACACATGAACATTTAGCTATAACTAACATTTCTCTTTATTGTAGACCATCTCCATATTGATATATGTTATTGAATGTTTAAATTTCCAATAAAAAGAAGATTTAAAAAAATAAAAAATAAACCTCCCAAACACCAGTAAGGATCCAATATCTCTGTCTGAAGATCCCTGATAAAAGATCTTTTTAAGAATGTTAGATATCACCAGAATCACATTCCAGCAGAGAAAACAGGAGCTTTAACTGGGTTCAAACCCACAACCCTCTGCTATAGGAGCAATGGAGCTAACCACTACACTACATCTCACTTGAGTCCTTAAAAGGAAACCAGAGATAGGTAAGGATGCCCTAAAAATTTGATCGGCTTCCCCATTCAGATACCAACCTTGAAGCAAGGAAAGATTGTAGGGAACATCTGCTCCTGAAGAGCCCGCTCATAGAGAGGATCACTGATAATGAGCCGTAGTGGGCCTCCGCCCACCACCAAACACGAGATCCTCCAGTCTATGCAGGAGGAACTCTCCTTCTCCAAAGAGATCTGCCCACTGAGAGGTCCCAACTGGTACAAACCCAGAAGACCAAATCCTCAAAGCAGAATACTCGGCTGAGGAACCATAGGAATAAACTGAAGGAAACTCCTGATCTATGGACCCCCATAGGACACTTTCTCCCCACAGGCAGCAAAGCGACAAAGTCAAAACCGCCCGGGATAGCTGAGAGAAAACTCTCTCAGGACAGAGAGATCTGAACATAACACTGGGGATCGATTCCCCCAACCGATATTCCCTGTAAGTCTGCTAAAACAGATTTAGAAAAAAAAACAATGCCATGACAAAGACTCGGCCTCGGCTGGCTATATCATGCTCCACCCCAGTGCCAACGAAGGCCAGGTGGGGGACTGGAGGACATAACTCCATGAGGAAATTTGCAAGATCTCAGGAAAAAAATTCCTATCCGTAAGACAAAACAGCATCCAAGAATCCACCCTGGTGTCTACACCAGAAACTAAAGTCTAGATCCCACTCTGAGGATCAAAAAGACAAAATCCCTAAATGTCTCTTAACAGCTGATGGTAAGAAAACCAGAAATGCCAACACCTGGGAGCTACTGTAACTTCTGGAAGCAGGATACTACCACATTAAACCCCAGATCCCAAAAAGGAAACCTAAGATCAGAACAAGGAATACTGGAAGATATGGTTCCTAAGAACCGGGTTTGCTCAAAAGGATGAAACAGGAAAGACATCCTTCTTTCTGAACAAAAGGAAGAGAGAAACTTACATTTTCCGGCAAAAAAATAGAACTAATAAGTTCTGTTTTAAAATCATAAAACCCAATTAGGACGGGAAGTCCCTCCCCTTATTGGACCATGTTCCAAAAGTGGAAAGAAAATATTACCACAGTGCAATAGATACCGGGACAATGACTTCAAAGTCACCCAAAATAACTTCCCCCTCTCTGCAAACCAAGAGACGAGAAACTGCCCAAAAAAGAAGCCTAGCTCCGGCCTCTAGGACCCCTATATCCATATGATCCAGTATCAAGCGCCCATCCAAGATAATACCTAAAACAGGTCCAGTCTGTTCTCTAGGATAGATGAACCTGCTGTTCCTGGGCCGGAAAGCTAGAAAAGGAAGAAGCAGACTTAAATAGTACCCACAACAGGTCCTGCCTGTCACCTAGGATACGACATATCTGCCAAAACCCTCAAGGGCTAAACAGAAAATTATTAAGTTCCAGAAATGTTAGAAAAACTGAGAATACTTAAATTAAAGAATATAAGCTCCGAGGCTTAAAATTTTTCTCAAAATTATTGGGGGAACCATCACTCCAAACAGTGATCTGGATGCTTCCACCGTAAGTCACCAACAATCTCGACCATCTAAGTCGATAGTACCAAAAATCCCCTGCGATGAAACGTCTTTCTAAGAAAAGTTTCTATACGAACCCAGAGCTCTAAAAACAGAAAACTATCAAACGGAATAGAAAGGTAAAAATAAAATAGGCAAGCGCCCAAAACTGAAAACTGAAAAGAGTGTGCAAACAAAAACAGGTCCAGCCTGTCTCATGACACAAATCCCCCATAGAGCTCGGAACTGGGATTCTAAATAAACAATAAAGCAAAAAGAAATTCAAGACAATAAGGAATAGGATTACCATCCCTCTCCACTCGTATAGACAAGATAATTATCTGATTTAGAGGACTGAGATTCAACTGACGGATCAGTACTGGAAACCTCTAACTCTCAGAAATAAACACAGGCGTGCCAATCTAAATCAAAACGCTAAGCCCTCCATAGTTGGAGGAATCAAGTCCGTAGACTCTGATCCTGGAGGTTCTACCTCTGAAGCTTCAGAGGGAACCGCATCCCCAGAGCACTGATTGGAGACAATCGTCAGTTTACACGATGGTCCTTGGGCAGGAGAGCCTGGATTAACCCTTCGCTTGCACAGAGCAGGAAAAGGTAACATCGACAAGGCCGAAGAGATGGCCATGCGGAACTGCGTAGTAACCTCTGGTGGAAACAAACCACTTACAGGCGAAGTAGGAGCGGAACTCAGGAAAACTGCATATGTAAGAACAGAAGAATCTAGGGAACACAACTCACTGGAAGAAGAGGCTTCAGAGGTGGATGGCTCAGTGGTCTCTAACATCTCAACATTGGTTGATGAGAACACCCTATTGCGGCATACGGAACATAATTTAGAGGGCTGGATTACCCGGGCCTCCACACAATATACGCAGGTATCAAATTCTGTATCGGGGATCCCCCTCTAGAATATCAGAATCCTCCATAACTTGTCTAAATAAAATTATAGAAACAGAATACTGGCACATTATACCCCCAATGGCTGGGGCACTCACCACTTCCTGTGACCCAGACAGGTAGAGAAGATGCTGCTCTCCGCAGACACCCGGTCAGAAATCGGAAGCGGGAAAAAAATGTGACCACTCCCGGTCACATGGTGCTCATGCAGGACCGCCCCTGCTAAGGAAAGGCGCGCCAGCTTAATAATGAACTGCGCAGTTCTTAAAATGGAAGATAACCTGTACGTTCCGTATCCACCTATGAGCCCAAACGTTTTTACACATAAGCAGTCTAAATCACATAACAAATATGATTAAAAACATAAATTATGCTTACCTAATAATTTCATTTCCATCTGTATGAGGAAAGTCCACAGCTTCATTCCTTACTTGTGGGAATACAGAACCTGGCCATCAGGAGGAGGCAAAGACACCCCAGCCAAAGGCTTAACCCCCCCCCCACTCCCCTCATCCCCCAATCATTCTGCTGGGGGAACAAGGAACAGTAGGAGAAATATCAGGGTATAAATGGTGCCACAAGAACAAACAAAAAAATTTGGTCTGCCAAACGGGGAAACAGGCAGGGGCTGTGGACTCTCCTCATACAGATAGAAAGGAAATTATCAGGTAAGCATAATTTATGTTTTCCATTTTAATATGAGGAGAGTCCACGGCTTCATTACTTACTTGTGGGAAGCATATACCCAAGATCTAGAGGACACTACATGAAAAACGGGAGGGTAAAGGAGAGGCGGACCCTATTCTGAGGGCACCACAGTCTGCAAAACCTTTCTCTCAAAAGCTGCGTCAGCCGAAGTAAAAATGTCAAATTTGTAAAACTATGAAAAGGTATGTAAGGAGGACCAGGTAGCCACCCTACAAATCTGCTCCATAGAGGCGTCATTCTTGAAGGCCCAAGATGAAGCTACAGTCCTAGTTGAATGAGCTGTAATCCTCTGAGGAGGCTTATGTGCCGTTGTTTCATATGCCAATCGAATAATGCTCCTCAACCAAAAGGATAGGGAAGTGGAAGAAGCCTTCTGTCCTCTGCACTTCCCAGAATAGACAACAAACAATGCCGAAGACTGTCTAAAATCCGTCATGGCCTGATGATAGAATTTCAAAGCCCGAACCACCTCCAGATTATGAAGTAATCATTCCTTCAAAGAAGAAGGATTAGGACACAAGGAAGGAACCACAATCTCCTGATTGATGTTGCGATCAGACACAACCTTAGGGAGAAAACCCAACCCAGTGTGAAGAACAGCCTTGTCAGCATGAAAAACTAGATAAGGAGGCTCACATTGCAAGGTCGCCATCTCAGAGACTCTGCGAGCCAAAGCAATAGTCAATAGAAAAAGAACCTTCCAAGACTGTAACAATATTAACTGAATGCATGGACTCAAACGGAGCCCTCTGTAAAACCTTAAGAACCAGATTTAAACTCCAAGGAGGAGCAGTATGTCTAAACACAGTCTGATTCTAGACAGAGCCTGAACAAAAGACTGTATATATCAGGAAGCTCAGCGAGATAGAGCCGAGATCTGTCCCTTCAAGGAACTAGCAGCAAGTCCCTTCTCCAAACCATCTTGGAGAAAGGAAAGAATCCTGGACACCCTGACCTTTATGCCAGGGGAATCCATGCTCCTCACACCAGAGTAAGAAGGTCCCCCTCACCTTATGATAGAGGCAACGAGTGACCGGCTTTCTAGCTTGAATGAGAGTCCGCAATCCACATCCTTCACGGCCACGATGGAGCAATTAGAATTGCTGAAGCTTGCTCCTGCTTGATGCGGGCCACTACCCGATGTAATAGTGGTAACCGAGGAAAAAATGTAAACTAGTTTGAACCTCCAAGGCACTGCTAATGCATCTATCAGCTCCGCATGTGGATCCCTGGACCGCGACCCGTATCTGGGTAGCTTGGAATTGAGTCGGAATGCCATGAGATCTATCTCCGGTATCCCCATCTGTTGCAAATCTCTGTAAACACCTCGGGATGGAGAGTCCATTCTCCCGGATTAATGGATTGTCTGCTGAGGAAATCCGCTTCCCAGTTGTCCACACCCGGAATGTGGATCACTGACAGTGAGCAGTTGTGGGCCTCCGTCCATTCCATAATCCAAGATACTTCCCTCATTGCAAGGGAGCTCAACGTTCCCCCCTGATGGTTGATGTAAGCCACGAGGCAATGTTGTCCGAATGGAATCTGATAAACTGGGACGAATCCAGAAGAGGCCAAGCCTTCAAAGCGTTGAAGATCGCTTGAAGTTCCAAAGTGTTAATCAGGAGAAGAGATTCCTCTCAAGACCACTGGCCCTGTGCTATCCTGGCACCCCAAACAGCTCCCCATCCTGAGAGACTTGCGTCACAATCTCCCAGGATGGTCTCAAGAAGGATGTCTGGACAGAGCCACCAAAAAAATGATTCTCTCGACCAGTTGTCCAGAGAAATCTGTTGAGACAGATCCGAGTGGTCACTGTTTCATTGCCTCAGCATGCACAGTTGAAGAGGTCTGAGGTGGAACCTGGCGAATGGAATATCTATGCTGGACACCGTGAGCCCAATTACCTCCATACACCAGGCCACAGATGGCCTTGAGGAGGTCTGGAGGGCAAGACCATTTGAAGTAATTTTGCAACGTCTCTGGTCTGTAAGGAATATAATCATTGATATGGAATCTATTATCGTGTCCAGGAATTCCACCCTGGTATTGGGCACCAGAGAACTCTTTCCTAAGTTTATCTTTCATCCATGAGATTGAAGAAGAAGAAGAGCTCTGTACTGCAATACCTTTGGACCTCGCCACCGCGAGCAGAGCACCCAGAACCTTCGTAAAGACTCTTGGAGCAGTAGCCAGACCGAAAGGAAAAGCCACAAACTGGAAGTGCTGATCCAGAAAGTCAAATCTTAAGAACTTGAAGTGATCCTTGAGTATTGGCAAATGTAGGTAAGCATCCTTCAAGTCTATCATAGTCATGAACTGTCCCTCTTGAAACAAGGGCAGAATAGACCTTATCGTCTCCATCTTAAATGATAGGACCGACAGAAACTTGTTTAGGCACTTTAGGTCTAGAATTGGGCGAAATGTACCCTCCTTCTTTGGGACCACAAAAAGGTTTGAGTAGTACCCTAGACCTCTCTCTGGTAGAGGTACCGGGACAATTACTCCTAGGGATGAGAGATCCCTAACACACCCTAGAAAAGCTTCTCATTTTTCTGGTCTTGAAGACAGGTTTGATAAGAGGAATCTGCCCCTGGGTAGATGAGATTTGAAACCTATCCTGTAACCCTGAGCGATGACCTCTAGAACCAAACCCTCCACAAAGAGAGATAGTCTGCCCCCAACACGATCCAACGCCGGATAGGGGGCCGCCCCTTCATGCTGACTTTTGTTCGGCGGGCTTCTTGTTCTGCTTGGATTTATTACAAGATAGTTTCCAAGTTCCCTTGGACTGATCAGGCTTCGCAGAGGGTTGCTGGTGTTGGGATTTATCCGAACGGAAGGGACAAAAATTAGGACCTTGTCCTTTAGGTTTATTCTTCTTATCCTGCGGTAGGAAGGCACCCTTGCCCCCAGTGACTGTGGATATGATAGAGTCCATGCCTGGACCGAAAAGAATCTTCCCCTTAAATGGAAGGGAAAGCAATCTAGATTTTGAAGTCATGTCTGCAGACCAAGACTTCAGCCAGAGAGCCCTACGGACTAGAACTGAAAAACCTGATGTTTTTGCATTCAGACAAATGATCTGCATGTTTGCATCACAGATGAAAGAATTAGCTACCCTCAAGGCCTTAATTCTTTCCTGGATCTCGTTTAGGGGAGTTTCCACCTCAATCATCTCTGATAGCGAGTCGCACCAATAGGTAGCGGCTCCAGCTACCTGCAGGCTGAAACAAGTAGCCTGTGTGCTAAAACATTTTCCTTAATAGAGTTTCTAGCTTCTTATCCATTGGCTCCTTAAATGACGAACTATCCTCAAGCGGGATAGTGGTGCGTTTAGCAAGCGTGGAGATAGCTCCATCCACCTTAGGTACAGACCCCCACAACTGATTGAGAGTCTGGAACGGGGAACAATTTTTTAAACAAAGAAAAGGGGAACAAGAAGATCCAAGTCTCTCCCATTCATTCTTAATAATATTTGCCATCTTTACAGGAATCAGGAAAGTCTGTGGCACCACCCTGTCCTCATAAACTTTGTCGAGTTTAGGAATAGAAGGTTCCTCTGGTAATTTTTGGTTCCGGAACCTCTAACGTAGCTAACACCTCTTTTAACAGAAAGTGTAAGTACTCGATCCTAAATCTAAAATCTGGTTCCTCCACAGCCGGAGGTTTAGAGGCAGCAGATTCCGACCCAAAAAGAGCATCCTCTGAACTGTCAGAGGCATCTTCATCAGCGGATAATCTAGTATCAGAAAGCTCCAACAAATTGGTAGATGACCCCTGGGAAGGATAGCAATATTTAACCTTTTTGTTTGCGCTTAGCAGGGCGACATAAAGCACTGAAGGCCACAGACATTGCCGTTTGTAACTGTTCAGAAAAGTCTGGTGGTAAAAGGGCCCCTTCCGAAGGAGGATTAGCAGTTGAATCGGAGGCTGCAAGTGTAGTAGGAGATGATTGCAGGGAACGCACCCCACGGGACGGAGATCCCTCAGAGGTGGGCGGCTCAGTGGTACTAAACAATAGATATAACTACCTTATCGAGGCATGTGGAACATAATTGATCAGGCAGGTATACCATAGCCTCCTCACAATAAAAACAGGTATTAGCTTTAGGAAAAGTGGGAGTACCCTCAAAAGCATCACAGGCCTCCATAGCTTGTGCTTTTAAGATGGACACTAGAACAAGATAAATGGCACCTTTATACCTTCCAATGGCCGGGGCACTCACCACCTCCAATGACCCAGGCCCCACAGAGAAACCGCTTCTTCTCCAGTAACCACACGGTAAGGAAAAAGGAAGTCAATGAGACCACACCCGGTCACATGGAATGCCATGCAGGACTGCCCCTGCTCCAAGAGAGAAACGCTGACAAGACTACTTAAAACTCCAGTCCCATACCAAAGAGTACTACCCTCCATAAGAGACACTCCTGACACTTCTCTGTCATCCTCCTGTGACAAAAGGCAAAGAATGACTGGGGGATGAGGGGAGTGGGGGAGGTATTTAAGCCTTTTTGCTGGGGTGTCTTTGCCTCCTCCTGGTGGCCAGGTTCTGTATTCCCACAAGTATAGAATGAAGCCATTGACTCTCCTCATATTAAGATGGAAAACCCCCCTGATCAATAATCCCCCTCAGGAGATATTAACCCTTGATTCTATAAAGATAAATGAGTCCCACTGAAACCCTGTCTTCTATAATTAACATGTGTGTAAAAAATGAAACAATCTTACCGAAATCTATGCCGTGAAACAGCGACATGGTCCTTCAAGTTTGACAGATTGTAGCAGTGCTTCTGACATGGACTTGAGTGAAGAAAGCAGGCAGCGAAACTCATCAACGCTGATTGCTTAAGGAGCTGTTAATATGAGCCTGGATGGTTTCGAAGAAAGACTCTCCCTGCATCTCCAGACTCTAACTTTCACCAATGCTCCCACTGAGAGACTGACAAGACTACTTAAAACTAAAGTCCCATCTCAAAGGGCAGATACCCTTGTGATGACCAGGGTTATCCAACCCTGCGCCAGTCACTTATTTGGCACAGAAAGGGTTATCAGACCCCTTCTACTGTCACCAATATGTCACAATCTAGCCACACAAGGCAAGCTTGTGATTTAGTTCAGTGGGTGCAAGGGTTAACAACACTCTCTAGTCTGTACTAGACGTAAAAGAAATGCCCAAAACTCCCCTTTAATGCCACCCACAATAAACTACCAACCATATAGCTCAAAAACTGCCACCACTTATGATTTATTAAAGGGAAAATTTTAAGGAAAAAACCCAGATTTACACATTAACTCTTAGAATACAATTTAGGAGAAAATAACCTAAAATATACAGTTCTAATATTTCAGTCTCTGTCAGTAAAGTGGTTCAATTATTAGACAAAGGCCAAAGCTTAATAAATTAATTATTTAGTATGCCAAAAATATTATTCACAATGCATTATTAATAAAAAGTTGTTACAAATAAAATTACACACAGCAAACAGGTTAAAATAAAATGAAGAAAATAACAGACCTAATACTTTCCTAGCTTATAAGTCTGCCCCAGGGAGATGGGCAAGAGAAGATGGTCACTCATGCTGTTACAGCCTCCCATGTAGAATGAACAATTTAACATGTTGAAACATCAAACTTTATACATATTTTCCAGAGATCAAGTTGCCTGACCACACCAACCTGGGCAGGGACTAAACCTCCCTAGTTTTATGACCTTTAATAAACTAAGTCTTTGCCTGAAATTATAGAACCCATTATAATTTCTGCTAGGTAAATCTATTTTCATATATACTGACCGGCAATCTCTTAGTTTCATTGGGAGAATCAATCTGATACCAAGTATGACAGGGTTGTCATATTTCCCTTAATTTAATGTCCTAATCTGCTTTAAACACATATATACATTAGACCAATGTCCTTTTATTGACCTCATCAGGATATGGGGAAAGAGCACTGAGTTGTATCTCTGGAGCTGAGAGGTTGACTGGATTTATGACTCAATGCATACACAATAACATTTGGTGGAAGGGGCTTTAGAAACTATTTATGAGGCTCCTGGCACTTCAAAGAAAACACAAACAGACAGTTCTTGAAAAAAAAATCTTTTTTAGCTCACATGCTAAACAAAATTAACCCCTTAGCAGCTAAATCCTGAGGTATTTGTGACACCCTTCCTAAGGAACTACTCCGAAATCTTCCAACACTTATCTGCCAACCTCCTGTGACGAAAGGCAAAGAATGACTGGGGGATGAGGAAAGTGAAGGAGGTATTTAAGCCTTTGGCTGGGGTTTCTTTGCCTCCTCCTGGTGGTCAGGTTCTGTATTTCCCACAAGTAATGAATGCAGCTGTGGAATCTCCCTGTATTAAGAAGGCAATCCTTGCTACAGAAGAGCCAAGTATACAGAACTATTGGCAAGTAGCAACAATGCATAGGGCAAACAAGATTAATGCAAAGTAAGAGGTCTTAAGAACAGAGTGATAATCTTTACGAAACCCACATGTAAACAATGCTGTGGTGAAGACCGATTGATTGGATACTACAAGGTCATGTGAGTGAGTAGTGACATTTCATCCCGGTCAAGCCTATACGGAAACGCTAAACACAGTGAGCTTATACATGACAGGTGACATTATTATCTTGCTCATGGATAGAAAAAATTTAAGCAATTGACACTATAACAAAGAATATAACCTTAGAGACAGTAAGGTATATATGCATGCAATAGAAGCCTTTATTTGTGAGGGCAATACACCAGCATCTTAAAGGGACAGTCTACACCAAAATTGTTATTGTTTAAAAAGATAGATAACGCCTTTACTACCCATTCCCCAGCTTTGCACAACCAACATTCTTACATTAATATACTTTATAACATTTAAACCTCTAAACGTCTGCCTGTTTCTAAGCCACTACAGACAGCCTCTTATCACATACTTTTTTATTTGCTTTTTACAACAGGAGACTGCTAGTTCATCTGGGCCATATAGAAAACATTGTGCTTATGCCCGGGGAGTTATTTAAGGGTCAGCACAGCACTGCACTAAATGGCTAAAATGTAAGTCAATAAATAATAAAAAAAAAGTCGTGATCAGGGACTGTCAGAAGATGCTTAGATACAAGGTAATCACAGAGGTAAAAAGTATATTAATATAACAGTGTTGGTTATGCAAAACCAGAGAATGGGTCATAAAGGGATTATCTATCTTTTAAAACAATAACAATTCTGGTGTAGACTGTCCCTTTAAATTATAGTACTCATTTAAGGTGGTATTTTAAATATGGACATATCAACCAAGTGATTTTATAAGATCTTATCAAAGTAATCCAGTATACTTTATAATAAATATATATATATATATATATATATATATATACATACTTATACAGACATATGTAGAAGTGCATTGGAGCCCTTAAAGTTAAGTAGATAAAAACATGAAAAATATTTTTTTATGCAATATTCATATTTAATAGAGTGTTATACTGCGTATTTACTGTAAATATCTCACAGCCCAATGTTCTGCGCAAGTATTTTTAAATAGATGTTCCATTATATATCTGAATATATCTATGCCTAGATATAATCATGTATATACTGTATATATATATATATATATATATATATATATATGTATAGATATATATTGTACCAAAATAACATCAGCTATATGTAGAGATATGTATTTATGAATAAATAGAACATATTCTGCTATGTGAAGAAATGTGAAATATTCATAATTTCAAGTAAGGTAAGCACACTTTAAAATATGTTATTTTTTCCCTCACTTTTTTGCTCAGTTGATTTCTATGGGGGGGCTACGTTAATGCAATATTCTAAGTTCAGCTTTTTGCGCGCATCAGGTTAGCGCTAGAGTGAAAACTCTTTACTTTCAACTTGTAATACGAGCACTGCCGATACACAGAAAACCCTTACATCTAGTGGAGTTAGTGCGTGATCAGGAGCGTTAAATACAGATCAACTTGTAATCTGGCCCTAGGTTTTCTAAACAAGTGTAGTCTCCAGAATTTTAGTGCACAAGGCATACAGATGTATATTTCATGACATATGCACAGTAAAAAAAACTCTTAATCAAATGTGAAATAAACTCGTGCATTACAAATTTGGCTATAATGTCTCTAAGTCCCTGAAATCTGCTGTGGTTTATTCATTTTTATTAGTATACTGAGATTAAAGGGCCATTAAACCCAAAAAAAATATTTCACGATTCAGATAGAGAATACAATTTTAAACAATATTCCAATTTACTTCTATTATCTAATTTGGTGCAATCTATAGATATCCTTTGTTAAAGAAATAGCAATGCACATTGGTGAGCCAATCACATGAGGCATCTATGTGCAGCCACCAATCAGAAGCTACTGAGCCTATCCAGATATGCTTTTTAGGAAAGAATATCAAGAGAATGAAGCAAATTAGATAATAGAAGTAAATTAAAAAGTTGTTTAAAATGGTATTCTCTATCTGAATCATGAAAGAAAAAAATTGGGTTTAATGTCCCTTTAAGTCCTATGTATGATGACAATTTTAATAGATTCTGTTCCATTAACTGTTATACAAATTAATTGTTGTTGCTAGAAAGTGACAGTGAAATATTGCATTGGCACTTCTTATGCAAATTAATTTCTCTTTTAAATAAAAAATACACCACCATTTCCCTATGGTTAGGAGATGAAATTATATTTTGCATCACATAACTATTTTGTGATCTTCAGCATTGGTAGATTACAATCTACATTTTAGGTACAGCTGTTTTAGTGCTAGTTATGTTTGTACTAATAAACATAAACGTACACAGTTTTGTAGTAGTCTCAAACTTATAGACACCCATAAAGGTTCAACTAGCTATCAGGCACAGTGTTTCTCAACACTATCCTCAATATTTTCTAAGCATTTCTATGTGAGCATGGGGGGTTATCCTATCAAAAAGACTGAACAAATAATTACGTCATGTGTCAATATCTTAAAAATCATCCCAGTGAGAGGTGCATGAGGACTGATGCTAAGAAAGACTTTCCACTCTACGTGTTCATCTGCATTAGCAATGACTGTGGGTGTTACTGACTGCTGAGTGTGCATATTTGAAACTGTTTAAAAAGTATCATACTTATGGTTGTGTGATGAATTTGAAACAAAAAAAAATATGTGGAATATTAATAGCCTCAAGTCATTTTTGTAACAAAGCATCAGAGTGTATTTGAGTTAATTAAAACAGAATTATTCCTGATGGAGCATTAAAAAAAAATACACCTTATTGCACACAATTTTAATCACAGTAACATAATTATCCAACTCATAAAATATTTTAATCATTTTTAATAATAACTTTAATAATTAAACACAGACTACTGTATTTGAGTCTATCCCATGTGATTACTGTGATACTAAGTCTATTGCCTTATAATACATAATACATGAGGGAAAACCCCTGTCAATCACTATCCCTCCTTTTATTATGAGAGTACCTTTCTCAGAAAAAAAAAAATCTCAGAATATAGAGCTGTAATTACAAAAGCAGACATTCTGCCTGGCAGTAAGTGCTCCTGATGCATGTTGCCTAAGCTTCGTCAATGATACCACATAGCCATTGGCATTTTATAGTAAAGTAAATCCACACCCAGTGATCTGATTGGTGCTTATATTATTTTTATATTATTTTAATCTTGCTGGACACTTCATGTGTCAGTCAACCAAAAATAGAACAATCCTAAGCATGTATAAGTGACTGGGCTGAGATTACATCAATCAAGAACAGAAACCTATCAGAACATCCTATATAATAAAAGGCCAAGTGTGTTTGTCCGAAGCTGTCATGCACAGTAGAGACAGCACGAGGACAAACACACCTGGCCTTTGAGTCCCTAGCTGATCTGCGCTTCTGCGGCAGAAGTGGGTGTGGCCTGGCGTGAGCGGGGGGCGTGACCTGCATGAAGGGGCGTTGCCGGTTCCGAATGGCCGTGAAGGGGGCATGGCCGGGGTGAAGGTGGCGTGGTCGGGTGCAGTTGCGCGATAGAGGGGAAAGAGAAATAGAGGGGAGAGAGATAGAGAGGGGGGAGAGATAGAGAGGGGAGAGAGATAGAGAGGGGGAGAGATAGAGAGGAGGGGAGAGAGAGAGAGGGGGGAGAGAGAGGGGGGGGGAGAGAGAGAGGGGGGAGAGAGAGGGGGGAGAGAGAGAGAGAGAGCAAAAGAGAGGGGGGAGAGAGACAGCAAAAGAGAGGGGGAGAGAGACAGCAAAAGAGAGGGGGGGAGAGAGACAGCAAAAGAGTGGGGAGAGAGAGCCCACAAGAGAGGGGGGAGAGAGAGCGCAAAAGAGAGGGGGAAGAGAGAGCGCAAAAGAGGGGAGAGAGAGAGAGAGCACAAAAGAGAGGGGGGAAGAGCGCAAAAGAGAGGGGGAGAGAGTGCTAAAGAGAGGGGTGGAGAGAGAGCGCAAAAGAGAGGGGGGAGAGAGAGCTCAAAAGAGAGGGGGGAGAGAGAGCTCAAAAGAGAGGGGGGAGAGAGTGCAAAAGAGAGGGGGAAAGAGAGCGCAAAAGAGAGGGGGAGAGAGAGCGCAAAAGAGGGGGGAGAGAGAGCGCAAAAGAGAGGGGGAGAGAGAGAGAGAGCACAAAAGAGAGGGGGAGAGAGAGAGTTCAAAAGAGAGGGGGGAGAGAGAACAGAAGAGGGTGAATAGAGAGCAGAAGAGGGGGGATAGAGAGAGGGAGAGAGAGACAGTAAAAGAGAGAGGGGGAGAGAGACAGCAAAAGAGAGGGGGAGAGAGACAGCAAAAGAGAGAGGGGGAGAGAGACAGCAAAAGAGAGGGGGGAGAGAGACAGCAAAAGAGAGAGGGGGAGAGAGACAGCAAAAGAGAGGGGGGAGAGAGACAGCAAAAGAGAGGGAGAGAGAGACAGCAAAAGAGAGGGGGAGAGAGAAAGCAAAAGAGAGAGGGGGAGAGAGACAGCAAAAGAGAGGGGGGAGAGAGACAGCAAAAGAGAGGGGGGAGAGAGGCAGCAAAAGAGAGGGGGAGAGAGACAGCAAAAGAGAGGGGGAGAGAGAGCGCAAAAGAGGGGGGAGAGAGAGAGAGCGCAAAAGAGAGGGGGAGAGAGAGAGAGCACAAAAGAGAGGGGGAGAGAGAGAGTTCAAAAGAGAGGGGGGAGAGAGAACAGAAGAGGGTGAATAGAGAGCAGAAGAGGGGGGATAGAGAGAGGGAGAGAGAGACAGTAAAAGAGAGAGGGGGAGAGAGACAGCAAAAGAGAGGGGGAGAGAGACAGCAAAATAAAGGGGGGAGAGAGACAGCAAAAGAGAGAGGGGGAGAGAGACAGCAAAAGAGAGGGGGGAGAGAGACAGCAAAAGAGAGAGGGGGAGAGAGACAGCAAAAGAGAGGGGGGAGAGAGACAGCAAAAAAGAGGGAGAGAGAGACAGCAAAAGAGAGGGGGGAGAGACAAAGCAAAAGAGAGAGGGGGAGAGAGACAGCAAAAGAGAGAGGGGAGAGAGACAGCAAAAGAGAGGGGGGGAGAGAGACAGCAAAAGAGAGGGGGAGAGAGACAGCAAAAGAGAGGGGGAGAGAGACAGCAAAAGAGAGGGGGGAGAGAGCCCAAAAGAGGGGGGGGGGAGC
Organism: Bombina bombina; assembly: GCF_027579735.1. Taxonomy (NCBI): domain Eukaryota; kingdom Metazoa; phylum Chordata; class Amphibia; order Anura; family Bombinatoridae; genus Bombina; species Bombina bombina. The sequence continues at coordinate 639,014,413 of NC_069503.1, forward strand.
GCAAAAGAGGGGGGAGAGAGAGAGTGCAAAAGAGAGGGGGGAAGAGCGCAAAAGAGAGGAGGGAGAGAGAGTGCAAAAGAGAGGGGGAGAGAGCACAAAAGAGAGGGGTGGAGAGAGAGCGAAAAAGAGGGAGGGAGATAGACAGCGCAAAATAGAGGGGGGTGAGAGCGCAAAAGAGAGGGGTGAGAGAGCACAAAAGAGAGGGGGTAGAGAGAGCGCAAAAGAGAGGGGAGAGAGCACAAAAGAGAGGGGGAGAGAGAGAGCGCAAAAGAGAGGGGGAGAGAGAGTGCAAAAGAGAGGGGAGCGAGAGGGGGGGAGAGAGCGCAAAAGAGATGGGGGAGAGAGCGCAAAAGAGATGGGGGAGAGAGAGCGCAACAGAGAGGGAGAGAGAGAGAGCGCAAAAGAGAGGGGGAGATAGAGAGCGCAAAAGAGAGGGGGAGAGAGAGAGCGCAAAAGAGAGGGGGGAGAGAGAGCGCAAAAGAGAGGGGGAGAGAGAGCGTGCAAAAGAGAGGGGGAGAGAGCTCAAAAGAGAGGGGGAAAGAGAGAGAGCTCAAAAGAGAGGGGGAGAGAGAGAGCAAAAGAGAGGGGGAGAGAGAGTGCAAAAGAGAGGGGGGAGAGAGAGAGCACAAAAGAGAGGGGGAGAGAGAGAGCGCAAAAGAGAGGGGGGAGAGAGAGAGTTCAAAAGAGAGGGGGGATAGAGAAAGCTCAAAAGAGGGGGAGAGAGAGAGCAAAAGAGAGGGGGGATAGAGAGAGAGCAAAAGAGAGGGGGAGGGTTAGAGTGCAAAAGAGAGGGGGAGAGAGAACGCAAAAGAGAGGGCGAGAGAGAGAGCAAAAGAAGGGGGGAGAGAGAGCGCAAAAGAGAGGGGGGAGAGAGAACGCAAAAGAGAGGGGAGAGAGAGAGCTCAAAAGAGAGGGGGGAGAGAGAGAGAGCTCAAAAGAGAGGGGGAGAGAGAGAGCAAAAGAGAGGGGGGAGAGAGAGCAAAAAAGAGGGGGAGGGAGAGAGCGCAAGGGGTGGAACCGCTGTACTACAAAAAATGGTCTGTGTGAATGGGCTTTAGGACTAGTGTATATATAAACTGACATTGCTTTGTCTTATGCCCAAAACGACTGTGGAAGGATCTGGAAGCAAATGATTTAGAAAACAGTTGCAAAGCCTCTGTCTTTCCACCAGAGGTGCTGATAACAGCTGGTACGCCATGCAGGATAATAGCAACATGGTAAGAAATACATAACTAAGGGTAACTGATGGGCTGTGGTCAATTATTTACCTGTGGAAGTTAAATCTCTCAATGATCCTGTGAGTACACCAGTTTTATAATATAGAGGATTTAAAAAGTTTACGCAACTTGATGACATTGCAGGCTTTTTAATTTAAAGACAGACATAACAACCATGTAAATGTCAGACTTTTCCATCTGTTATGTGATCTTCCATGCTGAATACGGCGAGCGTATTGCTCGCCGTATTCAGCGAGGTCTGTCGGACCTGATTCGCATTGTCGGATCAGGTCCGACAGACCTTGATAACTATGGGCCAAATAGTTAATTATTATAAACATTTTAAATAAAAAAACGTCAACACTCTTGCACAAGTCTGCCTAACTAATACTTTGTGGAAGAAACGTTTGCATTTATTACAGCATCAAGTCTTTGTGAATAAGTCTCTGTTAACTTTGCACATTTAGACTTTTTTTAACTTTATTTCACTCTTCTTTGCAAAAACAGTCAAGTACCTTCCAATTGTGAGACGATCCCCTTTGTACAGCTCACCTTCCACAGGTTTTTAATGGGATTGGAGTCTGGGCTCTGACTGGGCCAAGACTTGATTGGCTTAGATGTATGCTTTGGGTCATTTTCATGTTGGAATTTAAAATTCCTCTTCAGCTTCAGCTTTTTGACAGAGGCCAGCAGGTTTTGTGCCAAAATATCTTGACATTTGGAGCTGTTTTTTTAGCCTGCACCTTCCCCCGCCCCAGCCTCCCAGCTAACCACCCCGCCCACCTCCCTGCTGCATTTAATGGTGCTCGCAGCACTACTAAAGTAAGTCCCCTCTCCCTTCTCCCTCTGTATTTTTGCTGCTCTCTGTTTTTTTAGCCTGCACCTTCCCCCGCTCCAGCCTCCCAGCTAACCACCCCGCCAACCTCCCTGCTGTATTTAATGGTGCTTGCAGCACTACTGAAGTAAGTCCCCTCTCCCTTCTCCCTCTGTATTTTTGCTGCTCTCTGTCTTTTTAGCCCTTCACCTTCCCCCACTCCAGCCTCCCAGCTAACCAGCCCGCCCACCTCCCTGCCGTATTTAATGGTGCTCACAGCACTACTGAAGTAAGTCCCCTCTCCCATCTCCCTCTGTATTTTTGCTGCTCTCTGTCTATTTAGCCTTCACCTTCCCCCACTCCAGCCTCCAAGCTAACCCCCCCCCACCTCCCTGCTGTATTTAATGGTGCTCGCAGCACTACTGAAGTAAGTCCCCTCCGCCTGTAACCTCCACCGCTGGATCACAGACTGCTCTAACACCCTCGCCCCCCTCAAGAAACTGTCCAGCCGCCAAACCACCAACAAGGCCAGCTGGTTCACCCTGGCCCTCCGGGACTCCAAACGCCACAACAGACTACGATCGGCTGACCAAGCACTTATGGTTATCCCCCGCATCAGCAAATCCAAAGCGGGCAGAAGATCCTTCTCCCACATGGTAGTAAAGACATGGAACACCCTCCCGCTGCACCACAGACAATCCACCTTTCTTACAAAGTTCAGAAAGGACCTCAAAACCTGACTCTTCGACTGAACATTCCTCCCCTCCCCCCCCCCCCTCCTCCTATCCCCCTTTCCTTAGCGCCTTGAAACCCTCACGGGTGATTAGTTTGCACTCTATAAGTACCCAATAGATAGATAGATAGATAGATAGATAGATAGATAGATAGATAGAAACTGTGTATAGGTTACACTTTCAGTGTATTTGGTGGTTGGGCTTTATCACGTCTTATTTAGTCAGAATTTACATGAATTATGGAAGTGAATTAACCTTGTGGAACTAATAACTTTGGATTATTGTCATGTTTGGATTTTCAATATAGTCAACTCTCTCTTTATTGATATGCTCTTCTTTTTAGACTAATGACTTTAATTCTTCTAGGGCTCTACAATAGTCATTTATGCTGGTATGCAGGTATACTATTATTTTAATTGGATAGTGTGTTTCCAAATGTGCACTGTTAGCTAAGTTTTTTGAATTGTCAAATAAATATTGATTATTTAAGGATAAAAGAGTGCTGAACTCCCTAACCTTATAAGACCTATACTTTTAGTCTTTTTCTTTTCTCATTTTAAGGGTCATTTTCTACGGTATCTATTTTTTCTTGATATACGGTATATCTATTTTTGTAATTTCTAATTAGAAGGATTCCTATGTTCAATCCCTTTCTCTAACCATTTACGTTTTAGATTTTTTGAATTAGAAAAATATTTCACAGGTGGTGCACATTTGTAAGAATTAGAATAGCATTTACCTTATTGGATGAGCAATGGGAGGCAGAGCTCACTCACATTAAGTGGTAGTTTATCAGAAAGTGATTATTAGGTGGGCAATGTTAATATGTTTACTGCCTTCAACCTTCCACGAAGGCCTATCAGCAGTCGCTGCCTGAATGAATGACAACCGTCTCAAAGTGAACACAGACAAAACCAAAGTCCTCCTCCTCGGACCCAATAAATCCGCATGGGACGACTCCTGGTGGCCCACAGCTCTCGGTCACCCTCCAACCCCAACCGACCATGCACGAAATCTAGGCTTCATTCTGGACTCTTCACACTCCATGGACCGACAAATCAATGCCATCACGTCAACCTTCTTCCATATTCTCCACCTGCTACAAAAAATCTTCAAGTGGATGCCTACCGAAACCAAGAAAACAGTCACCCACGCCCTCGTCAGCAGCCGGTTGGACTACGGCAACGCACTCTACGCCGGCTCCACCATCAAACTCCAAAAGAGACTCCAACGTATCCAGAACGCCTCAGCCAGACTCATCCTCGATATCCCTCGCCAATGCCACATCACCAAACACCTAAGGAACCTTCACTGGCTCCCCATCAACAAGAGAATCACATTCAAGCTCCTTACCCACGTGTTCAAGTCCCTACACAACATCGGACCCGAATACATCAACCACCGCATAAATTTCTACACCCCCGCTAGTCAACTCTGATCGGCCGACCAAGCACTTGCAGTTATCCCCCCCATTAGCAAATCCACAGCGGGTGGAAGATCCTTCTCCCACACGGCAGCAAAGACATGGAACACCCTCCCGCTACACCTCAAACAATCCACCTCCCTTACAAAGTTCAGAAAGGACATCAAGACCTGGCTCTTCGACTGAACATTCATCCCCTTTCCCCCCCCTCCTCCTATCCCCCTTCCCTTAGCGCCTTGAGACCATCACAGGTGATTAGTTTGCGCTCTATTAGTACCCAATAGATAGATAGATAGATAGATAGATAGATAGATAGATAGATAGATAGAAATTGTATATAGGTTAAACTTTAAGTGTATTGGTGGTTGGGCTTTATCACTTGATGTTTTATTAAGTCAGAATTTACATGCATTATGGAAGTGAATTAACCTTGTGGAACTAATAACTTTGGATTAATGTCATGTTTGGACTTTCAATATTGTCAACTCTCTCTTTATTGATATGCTCTTCTTTTTAGACTAATGACTTTAATTATTCTAGGGCTCTACAATAGTCATTTATGCTGGTATGCAGGTGTACTATTATTTTAATTGGATAGTGTGTTTCCAAATGTGCACTGTTAGCTAAGTTTTTTGAATTGTCAAATAAATATTGATTATTTAAGGATAAAAGAGTGCTGAACTCCCTAACCTTATAAGACCTATACTTTTAGTCTTTTTCTTTTCTCATTTTAAGGGTCATTTTCTACGGTATCTTTTTTTTCTTGATATACGGTATATCTATTTTTGTAATTTCTAATTAGAAGGATTCCTATGTTCAATCCCTTTCTCTAACCATTTACGTTTTAGATTTTTTGAATTAGAAAAATATTTCACAGGTGGTGCACATTTGTAAGAATTAGAATAGCATTTACCTTATTGGATGAGCAATGGGAGGCAGAGCTCACTCACATTAAGTGGTAGTTTATCAGAAAGTGATTATTAGGTGGGCAATGTTAATATGTTTACTGCCTTCAACCTTCCACGAAGGCCTAACAGCAGTCGCTGCCTGAATGAATGACAACCGTCTCAAAGTGAACACAGACAAAACCAAAGTCCTCCTCCTCGGACCCAATAAATCTGCATGGGACGACTCCTGGTGGCCCACAGCTCTCGGTCACCCTCCAACCCCAACCGACCATGCACGAAATCTAGGCTTCATTCTGGACTCTTCACACTCCATGGACCGACAAATCAATGCCATCACGTCAACCTTCTTCCATATTATCCACCTGCTACAAAAAATCTTCAAGTGGATGCCTACCGAAACCAAGAAAACAGTCACCCACGCCCTCGTCAGCAGCCGGTTGGACTACGGCAACGGACTCTACGCCGGCTCCACCATCAAACTCCAAAAGAGACTCCAACGTATCCAGAACGCCTCAGCCAGACTCATCCTCGATATCCCTCGCCAATGCCACATCACCAAACACCTAAGGAACCTTCACTGGCTCCCCATCAACAAGAGAATCACATTCAAGCTCCTTACCCACGTGTTCAAGTCCCTACACAACATCGGACCCGAATACATCAACCACCGCATAAATTTCTACACCCCCGCTAGTCAACTCTGATCGGCCGACCAAGCACTTGCAGTTATCCCCCCCATTAGCAAATCCACAGCGGGTGGAAGATCCTTCTCCCACATGGCAGCAAAGACATGGAACACCCTCCCGCTACACCTCAAACAATCCACCTCCCTTACAAAGTTCAGAAAGGACATCAAGACCTGGCTCTTCGACTGAACATTCATCCCCTTTCCCCCCCTCCTCCTATCCCCCTTCCCTTAGCGCCTTGAGACCATCACAGGTGATTAGTTTGCGCTCTATAAGTACCCAATAGATAGATAGATAGATAGATAGATAGATAGATAGATAGATAGAAATTGTATATAGGTTAAACTTTAAGTGTATTGGTGGTTGGGCTTTATCACTTGATGTTTTATTAAGTCAGAATTTACATGCATTATGGAAGTGAATTAACCTTGTGGAACTAATAACTTTGGATTAATGTCATGTTTGGACTTTCAATATTGTCAACTCTCTCTTTATTGATATGCTCTTCTTTTTAGACTAATGACTTTAATTATTCTAGGGCTCTACAATAGTCATTTATGCTGGTATGCAGGTGTACTATTATTTTAATTGGATAGTGTGTTTCCAAATGTGCACTGTTAGCTAAGTTTTTTGAATTGTCAAATGAATATTGATTATTTAAGGATAAAAGAGTGCTGAACTCCCTAACCTTATAAGACCTATACTGTTAGTCTTTTTCTTTTTTAGGGTCATTTTCTAAAACAAGTGTCCCTTGTACTTTGTTACATCATGCCATTTCTCCGCCTGCATCTCATACTTGATTGTTGTCTAAGATGATGAAACCGTCTTCATCCAATTGCTGCACACCCCTTTTGGCATCCAGCTCGTGGGGCTTGCAACGATTGGATGAAGCCAGATCCATCATGTAAGACAAAAATCAAGTATGAGATGCGGGCAGAGAACCAGCGTGATGTTTACCATCACTAAATGGTAAATATTTTATAAAGGAAGCGTCTTTAAATATTTAATGAATTAAAGTGCCCCAGTTTTTATAGATAATTTTATATACTGTGTATTAAACTACAAAAGTTTACAATCACTTTAAGTATTCTGAACTTTGCATTGGACTTTAGTGTTCTACATTGGGCCTATGTTCAAACTTGCTGTTTCTACCAACTGTTCTGTTCCTGAATTCTGACACCCTAACCTCCTCACATCTAGACCTGATAGAAATGTCAATGAAAAGGAATAATGTGAGATTGGAAAAAACTAAGGGAGAGGTAGAGGCAACACTAAAAACTGTAAATCGTTTTGAAAAAGACAAATTTAATGGTGAGATAAAGACTTACAATGTAAAATACATTCAGAGATTAAGTCAAGAAAATGTAGAAATTCTGCAGTGACCAAAAGAACTATAGAAATAAACGGTTCTATACTTAAATACTCAAATAAGGGTTCTATTCAGGCACAAATGTCTCTTACATGGAGACAGAAAATGAATCACAAAGTCATTGATAGCTTTGAACAAAGGTGGATGTGCACAAGAATGAGGGGTGGAGGTAATAGAAAAAGATCACAAGAGCGAGAGGTATCCATAGAGGCAGTAAAGAGCTGTGAGGGGGTATATGGAACAAGAATCAGCACAAGGCAGGAGGGGAATGAGAAGGAGAAAACACAAGGCATTTTAGGTGCAATTGAAAAGCATGAACTTCAGATAGTAAATATATAATATTTCAGCTTGAATCTGGCACATGTAAGCTTATTACCATCTAATAGGCTTGATGGGTTTGCTATCTTGAAGAACCTTCATTTATTTGCTAGGAAAACATAAATTATGCTTACCTGATAATTTCATTTTCTTCTGAAGGGAAGAGTCCACAGCTGCATTCATTACTTTTGGGAATTTCAGAATCTTGCCACCAGGAGGAGGCAAAGACTCCCCAGCCAAAAGCTTAAATATCTCCCCCACTTCCCTCATCCCCCAGTCATTCTGCCAAGGGAACAAGGAACAGTAGGAGAAATATCAGGGTGAAAAAAAGGTGCCAGAAGAACAAAATATTTACAGCCGCCTCATAGATAAAAACACGGGCGGGAGCTGTGGACTCTTCCCTTCAGAAGAAAATGAAATTATCAGGTAAGCATAATTTATGTTTTTCTTCTTAAAAGAAAGAGTCCACAGCTGCATTCATTACTTTTGGGAAAACAATACCCAAGCTAGAGGACACTGAATGCAAATAACGAGTGGGTACAAAAGGCGGCTCCTTCAAAAAGGCACCACAGCATGAATTACTCAACACCCCAAAAAAAAATTAAGTACAAACGGTGCAAAGAAAAACCTGAGCCCAGGTAACTGCACATTAGTTACACCACCGGCAAAGCCGAACAAGAGACCACTCAGACCTAGAGTCCGTCAGGTCTAAATAACCTCCGAAGCGTCTGCCTCATGCAACACGACACCCAAGAAGGTACCCGGCTAAAGATAAGGACTGCATCTGCCCCCCCAAAAGGGAACCTGCAACAGGAAATCCAAAGGAACTTTTCCCACTCAACACCTAGAAAGCAACCCATGGTTGTCTTTACAAAGGCAACGCCCAGGGAGACAAACTCCCTAGAACACAAGGACCCAAAAGAAGGATCCAAACATGGGGAACATGTCCTCAAAAGGACTCGAGGAACCCCTCATGTCCCCCAATCCAATACCATACCTTCTGGTATTCCATGAAATTTATGAGTCCCCTGATGCTCCATAACATATCTAGATCTGTAGGCTAGATAGGCGGATACAGCAGGAACAGGATAAATATCCCAGCAGCTAGAACAGAGCTCTGCCAGAGAAACTCAAACCGTCTGAACAGGAACTCTCAAAGACCAGCCTCCAAATGGAAGGCTGACCCTATTGCTAACTCAAACCTCCTAAAGGCCCGTAAAGCTAGTTAGCATCCAGACAAAGCAAGCAGCTATAACTGGATACACCATCACTAAGCAAATCACTGTGGAAGGTTCCAACTGTAAACCACTAAGGGCGTACAGCCCACCGAATAGCGGCTCCAAGAAGGGCCCCCTCCTGGCACTAGATGCCGGTAGAAAGAAGGAGGACATCCAAAGTCCTCCCTCCAGGAAAGGGCCAACAGCAGAACGGTCAACACTGCGTAGAGTAACCGATCCATAACCTTCCCTCTGGGATAACGGTCCCCGCCCAAAGGATAGTCAAAAGACCGAAAACAAGAGTCCCAGACTAGAGGAAAGAAGGATCAACGAGGAACAAAATCCCCTGTTAGACCGCTGCTACAAACGGCATGCTACCGTGAGTCAGGAGAAACATTGTGATTGGGTACGAGACCCCTTACACGCAGCCATGGGCAAAAAAAGGGAAAACATTCCCAAGGGAAGAAGTTCCCCAAAAACCTCAGCATCCAAATATTGGATACACGTAGTGGAAGCATCCATATATTGGATACACGTAGTGGAAGCCCCCATGGAAGCAAAACCCTCAGCCTCCTGCTGCAGGAACGGAGGAACCAGAGACTACATCACAGCTCCCCTCCCAGGAACCTGAAACACAGGAAGGGAAAACCCCTGTAAGGGAGGACCAAGGACCCCCAGGACTTCACGATACTAAGTTAACTCCGAACCCGGAGAACCCAAACCCTACTCTGGAAGAGAAGGGAATGAACAACCCAGTGGCCACATCGCCAACCCAGTTGCAAAGCACCTGGAGTCTACAGAAACATCGTAAATGCACCAGAAGACAGGTAGGGGACTGTCAGAAAGGCACCTGAGCAACAGTCACAAAGGCATCTCACACAGAGCCCCACCAAGGGGGTTCTCGGGACCACAACTTCAAGTGTGAACCGAACTGTCCACACTCATACATGTAGAGACGTGTGCCAAGGACAGGGTTCTCGACAATGGACGATGAAAAGATCCAATCTCCGAGAGAAACCTAATCTGCCTCCTCCAAGGAGGAGCGCACCTTTAAAGTCCGTAGACTTGGCAGTCTAGATAGCCTTAAAGCATCTATGATTAAGGCACAAGTCAAAACGCGTAAGATGTATGCATGTTTCAGCCTAGTACCATTGTAATGGACTTATCGTAACAAAATAAAAGAATATTGAATTTTACTGGGGTGCCGGAATTCTTCCTTCATTTCAAGCAGATATCCTTAAACCCAAGAGTCACGAAGGACTCCTGTACAGTCTGAGAATCAGCATCCAGTGCAATGGATCACAGTAAATCTCGTAGGCAAGCGGCAACACGTGATACACACATAGGCAGGGTAACATCAATACCCAAAGGAAAATGATAACCCAGATTCCTGCTCGCAATCTCAGCGAAGTAATGCAAGGCACCGCCCACAAAACTCTGAACAGAGTATCGAGGAAAAAAAGACAACTGCCTGACCTCAACACCACTACTGACAAGCCCCCAGGCTAGCGTAACATCGAGGACGCAACACACCCGAACGGCAAAGACCGTAGTCCGACCGAGGGTATTAGCTGGAATAGACGACAGTCAGATAGCTTGAAAAAGCTATAATTCAAGGAAAACTACCTTGATTAGGCAAACTTTGGAGCTGCAACTCCCACAAAAGGCAGGGAACCTGCACACCACCTCCCAGAGTAACATGACTCGGAACAGAGAAAAACATGCCCGCACACCCGACCAGACGATCCCCCCAAAAGTGGGGAAGGATGATGCTCCGCTATTGCAGAAAGAGCGCACTAAGCTAAAGAGTCAGCGTCCGAAAGAACCTCGAGTGAAAACCAAATGTTAATCACCCGGCAAATCAGACCAAACAGGTCACACACATCTCCCAACTTCCATTTAATGGAAATAACGGTTCTAAGTCTCGGGGACCTGAAGAACCTAGAGTCATCTGCAGAAAGCAGAATCATAGCTCAGGCAAGTAGTCCGAACCGACCACCCTTAGACTGGTACGCGCAACCCTCCATCCGGAGAAGTTGCATATAAACCACAGACCTCATACATCAGTAGGATCCGAGCACGGAGTCCATAGAATAGGCCTAGAGGCATCCTCAGCACCACGAAGGTAACATGAACCCTGGTAACAGCTGAAAAAGCGCCTGATCAGTACCAGTCTGGTATAAGAGCACTCTGGAACTGTTCCAGGTCCAAGAAAATTTGTTCCAAAGGATCGATAAATGAACTAGAAACGAAAATTCTAATATTCAACAAGTGCGCAATTCCCGAGGGAGTGCCCACGCGACCACGAGTCGCACATATCGGTTCCGGAGAAGAACATTCATAAAAATGAAATCTAACAGACCTGAGCTTAAGGAAAAACAAATTAAACACATCCATCCGGATCAAAAATAAAATTAAAGGCAGCACCCATCGGGTGAACGCCCAATGTGAATGAGAATAAATAAATTATAATTATATTATAGCTATTTTAGGATTAATATTTATTTTACAGGCAACTTTTTAATTATTTTAACCAGGTACAATAGCTATTAAATAGTTAAGAACTATTTAATAGTTACCTAGTTAAAATAATAACAAATTTACCTGTAAAATAAATCCTAACCTAAGATATAATTAAACCTAACACTACCCTATCAATAAATTAATTAAATAAACTACCTACAATTACCTACAATTAACCTAACACTACACTATCAATAAATTAATTAAACACAATTCCTACAAATAAATACAATTAAATAAACTAGCTAAAGTACAAAAAATAAAAAAGAACTAAGTTACAAAAAATAATAAAATATTTACAAACATAAGAAAAATATTACAACAATTTTAAACTAATTACACCTACTCTAAGCCCCCTAATAAAATAACAAAGCCCCCCAAAATAAAAAATTCCCTACCCTATTCTAAATTAAAAAAGTTACAAGCTCTTTTACCTTACCAGCCCTGAACAGGGCCCTTTGCGGGGCATGCCCCAAGGATTTCAGCTCTTTTGCCTGTAAAAAAAAACATACCATACCCCCCCCCAACATTACAACCCACCACCCACATACCCCTAATCTAACCCAAACCCCCCTTAAATAAACCTAACACTAAGCCCCTGAAGATCTTCCTACCTTGTCTTCACCATACCAGGTGCGCTCCTCCTTGGAGGAGGCAGATTAGGTTTCTCTCGGAGATTGGATCTTTTCATCGTCCATTGTCGAGAACCCTGTCCTTGGCACACGTCTCTACATGTATGAGTGTGGACAGTTCGGTTCACACTTGAAGTTGTGGTCCCGAGAACCCCCTTGGTGGGGCTCTGTGTGAGATGCCTTTGTGACTGTTGCTCAGGTGTTAGGCCTTTCTGACAGTCCCCTACCTGTCTTCTGGTGCATTTACGATGTTTCTGTAGACTCCAGGTGCTTTGCAACTGGGTTGGCGATGTGGCCACTGGGTTGTTCATTCCCTTCTCTTCCAGAGAAGAACATCTTCATCCAACCCAAGCGGGGGTTGGCGATCCATCATCCGGTGCTGAAGAGGTCCAGAAGAGGCTCCAAAGTCTTCCTCCTATCCGGCAAGAAGAGGACATCCGGACCGGCAAACATCTTCTCCAAGCGGCATCTTCAATCTTCTTCCATCCGGTGCGGAGCGGGTCCATCTTGAAGCAGCCGACGCGGATCCATCCTCTTCTTCCGTTGTCTCCCGACGAATGACGGTTCCTTTAAGGGACGTCATCCAAGATGGCGTCCCTCGAATTCCGATTGGCTGATAGGATTCTATCAGCAAATCGGAATTAAGGTAGGAATTTTCTGATTGGCTGATGGAATCAGCCAATCAGAATCAAGTTCAATCCGATTGGCTGATCCAATCAGCCAATCAGATTGAGCTTGCATTCTATTGGCTGTTCCGATCAGCCAATAGAATGCGAGCTCAATCTGATTGGCTGATTGGATCAGCCAATAGGATTGAACTTGATTCTGATTGGCTGATTCCATCAGCCAATCAGAAAATTCCTACCTTAATTCCGATTGGCTGATAGAATCCTATCAGCCAATCGGAATTCGAGGGACGCCATCTTGGATGACGTCCCTTAAAGGAACCGTCATTCGTCGGGAGACAACGGAAGAAGAGGATGGATCCGTGTCGCCTGCTTCAAGATGGACCCGCTCCGCACCGGATGGAAGAAGATTGAAGATGCCGCTTGGAGAAGATGTTTGCCGGTCCGGATGTCCTCTTCTTGCCGGATAGGAGGAAGACTTTGGAGCCTCTTCTGGACCTCTTCAGCACCGGATGATGGATCGCCAACCCCCGCTTGGGTTGGATGAAGATGTTGGAGCCAGGACGGATCGGTGAACCTGGTATGGTGAAGACAAGGTAGGAAGATCTTCAGGGGCTTAGTGTTAGGTTTATTTAAGGGGGGTTTGGGTTAGATTAGGGGTATGTGGGTGGTGGGTTGTAATGTTGGGGGGGGGTATGGTATGTTTTTTTTTACAGGCAAAAGAGCTGAAATCCTTGGGGCATGCCCCGCAAAGGGCCCTGTTCAGGGCTGGTAAGGTAAAAGAGCTTGTAACTTTTTTAATTTAGAATAGGGTAGGGAATTTTTTATTTTGGGGGGCTTTGTTATTTTATTAGGGGGCTTAGAGTAGGTGTAATTAGTTTAAAATTGTTGTAATATTTTTCTTATGTTTGTAAATATTTTATTATTTTTTGTAACTTAGTTCTTTTTTATTTTTTGTACTTTAGCTAGTTTATTTAATTGTATTTATTTGTAGGAATTGTGTTTAATTAATTTATTGATAGTGTAGTGTTAGGTTAATTGTAGGTAATTGTAGGTAGTTTATTTTATTAATTTATTGATAGGGTAGTGTTAGGTTTAATTATATCTTAGGTTAGGATTTATTTTACAGGTAAATTTGTTATTATTTTAACTAGGTAACTATTAAATAGTTCTTAACTATTTAATAGCTATTGTACCTGGTTAAAATAATTAAAAAGTTGCCTGTAAAATAAATATTAATCCTAAAATAGCTATAATATAATTATAATTTATATTGTAGCTATATTAGGATTTATTTTACAGGTAAGTATTTAGCTTTAAATAGGAATCATTTATTTAATAAGAGTTAATTCATTTCGTTAGATGTAAATTATATTTAACTTACGGGGGTGTTAGTATTAGGGTTACACTTAGCTTTAGGGGTTAATACATTTATTATAGTAGCGGTGAGGTCCGCTCGGCAGATTAGGGGTTAATAATTGAAGGTAGGTGTCGGCGATGTTAGGGAGGGCAGATTAGGGGTTAATACTATTTATGATAGGGTTAGTGAGGCGGATTAGGGGTTAATAACTTTATTATAGTAGCGCTCAGGTCCGCTCGGCAGATTAGGAGTTAATAAGTGTAGGCAGGTGTCGGCGACGTTGAGGGGGGCAGATTAGGGGTTAATAAATATAATATAGGGGTCGGCGGTGTTAGGGGCAGCAGAATAGGGGTACATAGGGATAACGTAGGTTGCGGCGGTTTACGGAGCGGCAGATTAGGGGTTAAAAAAAATATGCAGGTGTCAGCAATAGCGGGGGCGGCAGATTAGGGGTTAATAAGTGTAAGGTTAGGGGTGTTTAGACTTGGGGTACATGTTAGAGTGTTAGGTGCAGACGTAGGAAGTGTTTCCCCATAGGAAACAATGGGGCTGCGTTAGGAGCTGAACGCTGCTTTTTTGCAGGTGTTAGGTTTTTTTTCAGCTCAAACAGCCCCATTGTTTCCTATGGGAGAATCGTGCACGAGCACGTTTTTGAGGCCGGCCGCGTCCGTAAGCAACTCTGGTATCGAGAGTTGCATTTGCGGTAAAAATGCTCTACGCTCCTTTTTTGGAGCCTAACGCAGCATTTGTTTGAACTCTCGATACCAGAGTTAAATTTATGGTGCGGCCAGAAAAAAGCCCGCAGAGCGTTAACAGCCCTTTTACCGCCGAACTCCAAATCTAGGCCTAAGTTACAAAAATAAATAAACACTAAGTTACACAAAATAAAAAATAAATTATCAAATATTTAAACTAATTACACATAATCTAAGAGCCCTATGAAAATAAAAAAGCCCCCCCCAAAATAAAAAAAAAACCTAACCTACAATAAACTACCAATGGCTCTTAAAAGGGCCTTTTGCGGGGCATTGCCCCAAAGAAATCAGCTCTTTTACCTGTAAATAAAAAATACAAATACCCCCCCAACAGTAAAACCCACCACCCACACAACCAACCCCACAAATAAAACCCTAACTAAAAAAACCTAAGCTCCCCATTGCCCTGAAAAGGGCATTTGTATGGGCATTGCCCTTAAAAGGTAATTTAGCTCTTTTTCAAAGGTCCAAACCCTAATCTAAAAATAAAAGCCACCCAATAAACCCTTAAAAAATCCTAACACTAACCCCCAAAGATCCACTTACAGTTTATGAAGAGCCAACATCAATCCTCATCGAAGCCAGCAGAATTCTTCATCCAAGCGGCCGAAGCCTTCATCCAAGCCCGAAGAAGTCTTCACCCAGACGGCATCTTCTATCCTCATCCATCCGGCGCGGGGCTCAGGATCACCGTGTAGGTTAACCATAAAAACAGTCTTTATTAGAAACCATTTAAAAATACACACACAGGAGGTAGTGACTGGTCTTACGCGTTTCGGCGAACTGCCGTAATCATAGACCTAAGGAACGTTAGTCAATTAGCAATTTAAAAAACATGTAAAATACATTCATTGGTTGGAAGGTGATCAAACACCTGCTACACCTGAATACATGATTTAACCCTTACAGTGGATAAGGACAAAGATTGATGCACATGAAAAAAAGCAGAACATAATACATTATGATGTTAATGCATACAAGAAAAAAGATATATTGATGCATATGAAAAAAGAAACATGGTGTTACAAATTTTTAGAGAAGTGCACAAACATTTATGCAGCATGCGTAAAACAATATCCCACAAGTTTTATCACAAATTTACTTAGGTTTATTTTGCACAGATTCTGATTGCTTAAAGATATGTAAATATGGAAATATGCAAATATACAAATATGCATGCGTGTATGCTAACACCATCGTGAAGATAAAGTTAAGAAAATACTTCACATAAATTGGGGGAGCACCACCAAATTATAAAATAAAAAAATAATTTAATGAGGCTAGAGACCTTACCACTCTTGAATCGTTGGCTCATGAATCTGAGTTTCAGAGTGATAGGGTCAATACTGTTAGTTATCCTCGATTTAAACCGCGCTCTGTATTTTACCCCATACAAAGTAGGGGTAAAATATTAGAGCTTTATCATAAAAGAGTGATTGAAGATCTGCAGGCCTTATACTATACGACCAGTACCACAACACCCAACTTGTCTGAAAAAGAAAATTTGGCGATTAAATCTTTACAAGACAATCATCAGATTGTTATTCGCCAGTCAGACAATGGGGGTAGTGTGATAGTACTGGATAGACAGCAATATACTGATGAGGCTATCCTCCAGCTAAGTTATACTACCACATATAGTGTTCTTTCTTGCAATCCTACTTTTCAATTCCAGAGACAGCTTAAATCTTTGGTAGATGATGGAATGAGTTTGGGCATCCTGGATCAGGATACTGTGAAGTATCTTTTGGTTGAACATCCTGTGGTGCCCATTTTCCATCATCTGCCAAAGGTACACAAAAGCTTATATAATGTAAAAGGAAGACCGATCGTCTCAGGTATAGGCTCTCTATTTAAGCCTATGTCAGAGTGGCTGGACACTTTATTGCAGCCGATTGTTACTATTCTTCCAAGCTTTATTAAAGATACCATGCATGTTCTTGAATCACTCAAGAGCATCTCTTGGAATGAAAATTGTAGTTGGTTGGCTATTGACGTTGTTTCGTTATATTCAACCATCCCTCAAAATATGGTATTACAAGCAGTTAAGTATTTCTTGGAACTTTTTTATGATTTGGAACCTGATCATCTACAATTTATTCTCCGCACTACTGACTTCCTCCTTGAACACAATTATTTTTTATTTGAAGGGGATTACTATCTGCAGGTACAGGGAACAGCCATGGGGGCTAAATTTGCCCCCGCGTACGCCAACATCCTTATGGGATGGTTAGAGCGGAACTGTATATATGCAGCTAGTAATCCCTTTTCTGAGCATATCATCTTTTATAGAAGATTTATTGATGATCTCTTATTTGTTTGGGGGGGGGGCAGGAAAGTGATGAGAATTTTGTCAAGTTTTTGAGTTGTGACTCTAATGGGGTTAAATTTACCTATGAATGGCATCCAGATACCATTTATTTCCTTGATGTCACCCTCATGGGTGACATTGGGGAAAACCGGATTCAAACCAAACTGTTTCGAAAACCTATATCTGGAAACACCATATTGCACGCCAGGAGTGCACACCCACGACATGTTTTTAGGGGGATAGCTAAAGGTCAATTTCTCAGAGCTAAACAAATTTGCTCTGACTCTAAAGATTTTGCAATTGAAAGCAGGAAAATAAAAAGTCGACTCTCAAATAGAGGTTACTCAGCTACCCTCCTAAATAACATGTCTACACAAGTTGATCTCCTGAATGAGTGTGATAATAAAATTGAGAGTACTAGGAGCAGAAAACTCATGAATAAAAATAAAAATGATGATGGTGACATGGCACCTCTTTTTATTACCCAATATTCTACTCAATACTCTTCAATTTGTAAAATCATACACAAATATTTCCCTATTTTATATGGAGATAAATCTTTGAAAATGGTGGAAACAGGTTTCAAATGTGTGTATTCTAAAGGTTTAACTCTTGGCAATATGTTGTCTCCCAGTCAATTACCCAGTACTCGTCCATCTAGTACTTGGTTAACCACTAATGGTACCTTCAGATGTGGTAATCGACGCTGTAAGGCCTGTGACTATATTAAAGTAGGAAATTCCTTTCAGTCATATACCACTGGTCAAACTTTTGACACAAAAGGGTGCATAAATTGTTCAGCGTCCTTTGTGGTATACCTGGTGGAATGTACAGCCCACAATTTACAGTATGTTGGTATGACCACAAGGGACATTAGAACAAGAATCAGAGAACACCTAGGATACATTAAAAATGAGTCACGCTGCTCAGAACTCTCCAGACATTTTTTGGACATAGATGAAGGTTGTGTAAAAAGCTTCAAGTGGTGTGCTATTGAACGAATCAACAATCCAAAAAGGGGAGGTAATAAGTCAAAAATTCTATCTAGACAGGAAGCGTTTTGGATTTTTAAGTTGTCCACACTGGTACAAAAAGGCTTTAATTCGGAATTTGATGTAATAAATTATTGGGAATGAGTTTTTGTTTCCCTGTGTGTGCATATATGCATGCATGTATGTTTATATTTCTTGCATAAGAGATCATCAATAAATCTTCTATAAAAGATGATATGCTCAGAAAAGGGATTACTATCTGCATATATACAGTTCCGCTCTAACCATCCCATAAAGATGTTGGCGTACGCAGGGGCAAATTTAGCCCCCATGGCTGTTCCCTGTACCTGCAGATAGTAATCCCCTTCAAATAAAAAGTAATTGTGTTCAAGGAGGAAGCCAGTAGTGCGGAGAATAAATTGTAGATGATCAGTTTCCAAATCATAACAAAGTTCCAAGAAATACTTAACTGCTTGTAATCCCATATTTTGAGGGATGGTTGAATATAACGAAACAACGTCAATAGCCAACCAACTACAATTTTCAGTCCAAGAGATGCTCTTGAGTGATTCAAGAACATGCATGGTATCTTTAATGAAGCTTGGAAGACTAGTAACAATCGGCTGCAATAAAGTGTCCAGCCACTCTGACATAGGCTCGAATAGAGAGCCTATACCTGAGACGATCGGTATTCCTTTAACATTATATAAGCTTTTGTGTACCTTTGGCAGATGATGGAAAATGGGCACCACAGGATGTTCAACCAAAAGATACTTCACAGTATCCTGATCCAGGATGCCCAAACTCATTCCATCATCTACCAAAGATTTAAGCTGTCTCTGGAATTGAAAAGTAGGATTGCAAGAAACAACACGATATGTGGTAGTATCACTTAGCTGGCGGATAGCCTCATCTGTATATTGCTGTCTATCCAGTACTACCACACTACCCCCCTTGTCTGACTGGCGAATAACAATCTGATGATTGTCTTGTAAAGATTTAATCGCCAAATTTTCTTTTTCAGACAAGTTGGGTGTTGTGGTACTGGTCGTATAGTATAAGGCCTGCAGATCTTCAATCACTCTTTTATGATAAAGCTCTAATATTTTACCCCTACTTTGTATGGGGTAAAATACAGAGCACGGTTTAAATCAAGGATAACTAACAGTATTGACCCTATCACTCTGAAACTCAGATTCATGAGCCAACGATTCAAGAGTGGTAAGGTCTCTAGCCTCATTAAATTAATTTTTTATTTTATAATTTGGTGGTGCTCCCCCAATTTATGTGAAGTATTTTCTTAACTTTATCTTCACGATGGTGTTAGCATACACGCATGCATATTTGTATATTTGCATATTTCCATATTTACATATCTTTAAGCAATCAGAATCTGTGCAAAATAAACCTAAGTAAATTTGTGATAAAACTTGTGGGATATTGTTTTACACATGCTGCATAAATGTTTGTGCACTTCTCTAAAAATTTGTAACACCTTGTTTCTTTTTTCATATGCATCAATATATCTTTTTTCTTGTATGCATTAACATCATAATGTATTATGTTCTGCTTTTTTTCATGTGCATCAATCTTTGTCCTTATCCACTGTAAGGGTTAAATCATGTGTTCAGGTGTAGCAGGTGTTTGATCACCTTCCAACCAATGAATGTGTTTTACATGTTTTTTAAATTGCTAATTGACTAACGTTCCTTAGGTCTATGATTACGGCAGTTCGCCGAAACGCGTAAGACCAGTCACTACCTCCTGTGTGTGTATTTTGAAATGGTTTCTAATAAAGACTGTTTTTATGGTTAACCTACAGGGTGATCCTGACCCCCTTTGTTTGTTTGATATTGTTTCTGTGGACTACGAGGGGTCCACCCATTGCTCCAGGACAGATCGTTATTGGATCTCAAGGCTCTGCACCTGCATTGTTTATATTCCATACTGAGAGAAGTGTACTATCGCTATTGGATGTGATGATTGGCTACCGCTTACCTATAGCTGACACACCCTCAGCAGTTCAGCACTCCCGTCCGTGTATTGGATACTCTGCAAGATCGACTGGCCCCAGGAGGGGAGCGCGGCTCTACGTGCTTACGTCCCGGGACTGGTCTCTACTGAGGTATGTGTGGCGGATGGTTCCTGGCGACCGGGTTTCCCGGAACCGAAGAGCGCTTTACAAATCAGCCGGACGCTGTGTGCCTTTGCTGAGGAGGTGAGGTTTGCTCCCATATGAGCTGTTTAGTGTTGGTATCTGGGTTAAAGCTGCCTTTTATATCCCACATAAGAGCCTTTAACATTATACTTTGACTCCGATATTTTGCTACACCAGAACTTTTTGTGTGTTGTGTGTATTTTTTCTATACCTCGATTCTGGTCTAAGCTATATTGGGGCCTTACTTGAAGATCCAGGTTAACCAGACTTTGCTTGTTTATATATATATATATATATATATATACTCCTACTTTGATATGGATCTCACACAGGATACACAGTTTTATTCCCTTCAAGAAGTGGATAATAAGGACTTAGATGATTTGAAATTGGAAGACTTTTTTCCACAGAATCTAAGGAAATTAAATTGGGTGATATGTTTTACTCTATGGAACTATTGAGACTTAGAGAAATCAGATTAAAACTTGATGCTTGGATTCTCAATAAATACCAGGAACTCAATATGATCCCAAGGGGACTACGTGTAAAAAAGTTTCCTACTTTCGATGACACAGATCCCATCTTTATAAGTGAATGGAATCAAATTTTGTCTGAATGTTCCATCAGATTGATTACTATGCTTGTTAAATATTAAAATGTACAACTTGAATCTGTAAGGGATGAGATAAAAAAATTACAAATTGATTTGAATCACTATAGAGATGCTATAGAATATGCAGAATTTGATAAATTGTTGCAAAATGTGGTAGAGAATACTAAGTCAGACATTATTCAAACTGAACATGTAAAGTTTCTTCGAGATCAGAGAGATTATTCTACAGGAAATATATTTATCTGGCAAAAAAACAGACATCACAGACAGACATCACAAGGGTACAACAAAACTAAAAACATTAATGATAATACTGTTACTCTGACAGGCCACCAGCGTAGACGCAGGAGGTATAATCAGCGAAGAAACCAGAAAAGGGTTTCCTTCTCGGATGCAGAGACAACTGATGAAGATTGTTCATCACAGTTTGCCTCGTCCTCAGGTGAAGACAGTATGGCGTCTGGATATGAGGATAATCAGGTTCATGTACCTGGCGATTCTGATATAGTACATTTAGAACATACTATCAAAGCAATTGTAGACACACATGCTAACTTGGATATTGAACAACCACACAAAGACAAGGGTAAAACTAAATACCAACATAAGCCTAAACCTAAAATCACTGAATTAGGTGCAACACCAAAGATTCCTATTAAAAGTGCAATACAAACAGCACCAGAACAGTCTAAGGTCAAACAACCACCCAAAAGTATTCTTCACAAAGACCAGGTAGAGAAACAGGTTTTTCCCTTGGTTCAGACACAACCAGAGGGGGGAGGTACACAGGGAAACCAGAGATTCAGTCATCGGTATTGCCTCAGAGACACGAAAGGCTTGATACCTCAGTAAAAGAGGATAATGTTATTAACTTATCATCTTATGAATTAACTCAATTCGAGAGGAAAGTGTTAAATTTGGGCTTAGGTTTCTCACCAACAAGAAATTTCAATCTATTTAGGACTATCCTAGATGTGAATAAATTCGTGAGAAAGCTCACTTTGAAAAAACACTTTGACAATGATTCAGTTGAGAATTAACATCCAGAATTTATATCACAGAATATGGATGGACAAATTGAACTCAGCTTTAATGAGGCTAGAGACCTTACCACTCTTGAATCGTTGGCTCATGAATCTGAGTTTCAGAGTGATAGGGTCAATACTGTTAGTTATCCTCGATTTAAACCGTGCTCTGTATTTTACCCCATACAAAGTAGGGGTAAAATATTAGAGCTTTATCATAAAAGAGGGATTGAAGATCTGCAGGCCTTATACTATACGAACAGTACCACAACACCCAACTTGTCTGAAAAAGAAAATTTGGCGATTAAATCTTTACAAGACAATCATCAGATTGTTATTCGCCAGTCAGACAAGGGGGGTAGTGTGGTAGTACTGGATAGACAGCAATATACTGATGAGGCTATCCGCCAGCTAAGTTATACTACCACATATCGTGTTCTTTCTTGCAATCCTACTTTTCAATTCCAGAGACAGCTTAAATCTTTGGTAGATGATGGAATGAGTTTGGGCATCCTGGATCAGGATACTGTGAAGTATCTTTTGGTTGAACATCCTGTGGTGCCCATTTTCCATCATCTGCCAAAGGTACACAAAAGCTTATATAATGTAAAAGGAAGACCGATCGTCTCAGGTATAAGCTCTCTATTCGAGCCTATGTCAGAGTGGCTGGACACTTTATTGCAGCCGATTGTTACTAGTCTTCCAAGCTTCATTAAAGATACCATGCATGTTCTTGAATCACTCAAGAGCATCTCTTGGACTGAAAATTGTAGTTGGTTGGCTATTGACGTTGTTTCGTTATATTCAACCATCCCTCAACATATGGGATTACAAGCAGTTAAGTATTTCTTGGAACTTTGTTATGATTTGGAACCTGATCATCTACAATTTATTCTCCGCACTACTGACTTCCTCCTTGAACACAATTACTTTTTATTTGAAGGGGATTACTATCTGCAGGTACAGGGAACAGCCATGGGGGCTAAATTTGCCCCTGCGTACGCCAACATCTTTATGGGATGGTTAGAGCGGAACTGTATATATGCAGATAGTAATCCCTTTTCTGAGCATATCATCTTTTATAGAAGATTTATTGATGATCTCTTATTTGTTTGGGGAGGGGCAGGAAAGTGCTGAGAATTTTGTCAAGTTTTTGAATTGTGACTCTAATGGGGTTAAATTTACCTATGAATGGCATCCAGATACCATTTATTTCCTTGATGTCACCCTCATGGGTGACATTGGGGAAAACCGGATTCAAACCAAACTGTTTTGAAAACCTATATCTGGAAACACCATATTGCACGCCAGGAGTGCACACCCACGACATGTTTTTAGGGGATTAGCTAAAGGTCAATTTCTCAGAGCTAAACAAATATGCTCTGACTCTAAACATTTTGCAATTGAAAGCAGGAAAATAAAAAGTTGCCTCTCAAATAGAGGTTACTCAGCTACCCTCCTAAATAACAAGTCTACACAAGTTGATCTCCTGAATGAGTGTGATAATAAAATTGAGAGTACTAGGAGCAGAAAACGCATGAATAAAAATAAAAATGATGATGGTGACATGGCACCTCTTTTTATTACCCAATATTCTACTCAATACTCTTCAATTTGTAAAATCATACACAAATATTTCCCTATTTTATATGGAGATAAATCTTTGAAAAAAGTAGTGGAAACAGGTTTCAAATGTGTGTATTCTAAAGGTTTAACTCTTGGCAATATGTTGTCTCCCAGTCAATTACCCAGTACTCGTCCATCTAGTACTTGGTTAACCACTAATGGTACCTTCAGATGTGGTAATCGACGCTGTAAGGCCTGTGACTATATTAAAGTAGGGAATTCCTTTCAGTCATATACCACTGGTCAAACTTTTGACACAAAAGGGTGCATAAATTGTTCAGCGTCCTTTGTGGTATACCTGGTGGAATGTACAGCCCACAATTTACAGTATGTTGGTATGACCACAAGGGACGTTAGAACAAGAATCAGAGAACACCTAGGATACATTAAAAATGAGTCACGCTGCTCAGGACTCTCCAGACATTTTTTGGACATAGATGAAGGTTGTGTAAAAAGCTTCAAGTGGTGTGCTATTGAACGAATCAACAATCCAAAATGGGGAGGTAATAAGTCAAAAATTCTATCTAGACAGGAAGCGTTTTGGATTTTTAAGTTGTCCACACTGGTACCAAAAGGCTTTAATTCGGAATTTGATGTAATAAATTATTGGGAATGAGTTTTTGTTTCCCTGTGTGTGCATATATGCATGCGTGTATGATTATATTTCTTGCATTTTTTGTATTTTATATATTTTTTATTTTATAATTTGGTGGTGCTCCCCCAATTTATGTGAAGTATTTTCTTAACTTTATGATGATGTTAGCATACACGCATGCATATTTGTATATTTGTATATTTACATATTTACATATCTTTAAGCAATCAGAATCTGTGCAAAATAAACCTAAGTAAATTTGTGATAAAACTTGTGGGATATTGTTTTACGCATGCTGCATAAATGTTTGTGCACTTCTCTAAAAATTTGTAACACCTTGTTTCTTTTTTCATATGCATCAATATATCTTTTTTCTTGTATGCATTAACATCATAATGTATTATGTTCTGCTTTTTTTCATGTGCATCAATCTTTGTCCTTATCCACTGTAAGGGTTAAATCATGTGTTCAGGTGTAGCAGGTGTTTGATCACCTTCCAACCAATGAATGTGTTTTACATGTTTTTTAAATTGCTAATTGACTAACGTTCCTTAGGTCTATTATTACGGCAGTTCGCCGAAACGCGTAAGACCAGTCACTACCTCCTGTGTGTGTATTTTGAAATGGTTTCTAATAAAGACTGTTTTTATGGTTAACCTACACAGTGATCCTGAGCCCCTTTGTTCGTTTGATATTGTTTCTGTGGACTACGAGGGGTCCACCCATTGCTCCAGGACAGATCGTTATTGGATCTCAAGGCTTTGCACCTGCATTGTTTACCTTCCATACTGAGAGAAGTGTACTATCGCTATTGGATGTGGTGATTGGCTACCGCTTACCTACAGCTGACACACCCCCAGCAGTTCGGCACTCCCGTCCGTGTATTGGATACTCTGCAAGATCGACTGGCCCCAGGAGGGGAGAGCGGCTCTACGTGCTTACGTCCCGGGACTGGTCTCTACTGAGGTATGTGTGGCGGATGGTTCCTGGCGACCGGGTTTGCCGGAACCGAAGAGTGCTTTACAAATCAGCCGGACGCTGTGTGCCTTTGCTGAGGAGGTGAGGTTTGCTCTCATATGAGCTGTTTAGTGTTGGTATCTGGGTTAAAGCTGCCTTTTATATCCCACATAAGAGCCTTTAACATTATACTTTGACTCCGATATTTTGCTACACCAGAACTTTTTGTGTGTTGTGTGTATTTTTTAAATACAAAAACTATCTGCTCAATAAATAAATAAATAAATAAATAAATAAATAAATAAAAGAAGAAAAATCATTTCTACACTAATGAAAATTAGCCAGATCAATAACCCAACAAACACATATGCCCATTATACAAATAATACCTTGAAGTGACATAGACAGATATCTCTGTGGTCTGTATGCACAACAGGTCAATTTTGTACGTCACCTATTTGCATCACTACATTAAAAGGAATCAATCAATATACATGCCCTTTAACATGTGATGGAATTGCTAAACCCAAGAAGTCTGTCATTTTGTTTCTCATTAATCCTGAGCATTTGGTTTCTGGATTATAAACAATACTGGCTGAAGTTCATACATTTTTATTTAAAAAAAATAAGTCTAAAGCTTTACTATTTATAAAGCAGTGGGAGCCACCATGTTGTTACCTAGATTTTCTGCTGATGCCATTTAGCGACATCTATAAATGGGCTTTTAGAGCGTGCAACTACTGTGTGGAATATATATACAAATTGTGAAGTAAGCGTTCCTTCGATGAAGGATTAGGACACAAGGAAGGAACCACAATCTTCTGATTGATGTTGCGATCTGACACAACCTTAGGAAGAAAACTTAATTTAGTACGTAAAACTGCCTTATCTGCATGAAAAATCAGATAAGGGGGCTCACATTGCAAAGCAGAGATCTCAGAAACTCTGCATGCAGAGGCAATAGTCAATAAAAAGAGAACCTTCCAAGATAACTATTTAATGTCAACGGAATGCAGAGGCTAAAATGGAACCTGTTGCAAAACCCGAAGAACAAGATTTAGGCTCCAAGGAGGAACCCCAGGTCTAAATGCAGGTCTGATCCTAATCAGAGCCTTAACAAAGGACTGCGCGTCTGGAAGCTCAGCCAGTCTCTTGTGCAATAAAACCAACAGGGCCGAAATCTGTCCCCTCAGGGAACTAACAGAAAGGCCCTTCTCCAGCCCATCCTGGAGAGAAGATAAGATCCTGGCAACCTTAACTCTATGCCAGGAAAAACCAGGCTTTTCACACAAGAATAAGTAGGTCCTCCACACCTTGTGGTAGATACACAGAGTAACTGGTTACGAGCTTGTATAAGAGTATCAATGACAATCTCAGAGAAACCTCTCTTGCCTAAGACTAAGCGTTCAATCTCCACGCAGTCAGCCTCAGAGAATCTAGATTTTGATGAACAAATGGACCTTGTATCAGCAGGTCACTGTGACAAGCTAACTTCCACGGAGGAGATGAGGACATCCCCTCTGGATCCGCGAACCACGTCCTTCGCGGCCACAATGGAGCAATCAGGATTACTGATACCCGCTCATGTTTGATGCGGGCCACCACTCGAGGAAGAAGCGGTAATGGAGGAAAAGAGGAAACCACTGCTCTCGTAGAATGAGCAGTAATCCTCTGAGGAGGCTTAAGACCCGCTGACTCATATGCTAAGCGGATGATACTCCTCAACCAAAAATATAAGGAAGTCAAAGAGGCCCTCTGATCCCTACGCTTCTAAGAATAGATAACAAATTGAGAAAAAGTTTGTCTAAATTCCTTTGTAGCTTGAAGATAGAACTTCAAGGCACGAACCACATCCAGATTATGCAGTAAACGTTCCTTTGATGAAGAAGGATTAGGACATAAGGAAGGTACCACAATTCCTTGATTGATGTTGCGATTTGACACAACCTTAGGAAGAAATCCTAACTTAGTTCGTAGAACAGCCTTATCAGCATGGAACACCAGATAAGGAGGGTTGCATTGCAAGGCAGCAATCTCAGAGACTCTGCACGCAGTAGCAATAGCTAGTAGAAAAATAACCTTCCAAGACAAAAAACTTAATGTCCACCTCAAGCACAGGCTCAAACAGAGCCCGTTGAAAAACTTTAAGAACAAGATTTAAACTCCAAGGAGGAGCATTAGAACTAAATACCGGCCTGATCCTAGTCAGAACCTTAACAAAAGACTGTACATCCGGAAGCTCAGCGAGCCTCTTGAGCAGTAAAACAGGCAGGGCCGAAATCTGTCCCTTCAAGGAACTAGCTAAGAGGCTCTTCTCCAGTCCAATCTGGAGAAAGAAGGAGTCCTGGCGACCTTTACTTTGTGCCAGGACAAACCACGCTCTTCACACCAAAATAAGTAGGTCCTCCACACCTTATGAAAGATGCGACGAGTAACAGGCTTACGAGCTGGAATAAGAGTATCAATAACACTCTCAGTAAACCCTCTCTAGGCTAAGACTAAGCATTCAATCTCCACGCAGTCAGCCTCAGAGAATCTAGATTTGATGAATGAAGGGGCCTTGTTCCAACAGATCCCTGCGACAAGGTGACCTCCAAGGAGGAGATGATGACATCCCCACTAGATCTGCGAACCATATCCTTCGTGGCCACGATAGAGCAATCAGTATCACTGATGCCTGCTCCTGAAAGATTCAAGCCACCACTCAAGGAAGGAGTGGTAATGACAGGAAAAGAAAAATCCGATTGAATCTCCAAGTCACTGCTAATATGTCTATTAGCTCCGGCTGAGGACCCCTGGACCTCGACCCATATCTGGGTAGCTAGGTATTGAGACGGAATGCCATAAAATCTATCTCCGGCTTTCCCCACCTGTCAGAAAGTGGATCGCTGACAGCCCACCCCAGAATCCGAGATACTTCCCTCAATGCCAGGAAACTTCACGTTCCCCCCAGATGGTTGATGTAAGCCACTGTGGATATAATGTCTGATTGGAATCAGATAAATTGGGACGACCTAGTAGGGGCCAAAACTTCAGAGCATTGAATATTGCCCGAAGATCTAGAATGTTGAACGGGAGGGAGCTCTCCTCCTGTGTCCACAGGCCCTGCACCTTCTTGGCGACCCAAACAGCTCCCCATCCTGACAGACTTGCGTCCGTAGTCACAGTCACCCAGGATGGTCTTAAAAAGGATGTCCCTCAGTGATCTGGACAGGGACACCAAGAGAGTGATTCTCTTGACCGGTTGTCCAGAGAAATCTGTTGAGACAGATCCAAATGATCGCCGTTCCACTGCCTCAGCATGCACAGTCGCAACGGCCTGAGGTGGAACCTGGCAAAGAGAACGATGTCCAAGATGGACACCATGAGACCAATCACCTCCTACACTGAGCCACAGATGGCCTTAAGGAGGTCTGGAGGGCAAGACATATTGAAACTAGTTTACAATTTCTCTGGTCTGTTAGAAATATTCTCATGTCTATGGAATCTAATATTGTGCCCAGGAATTCCACCTGGTGCTTGGAATAAGAAAACTCCTTTCTCTATTTATCTTCCCCAGAAGAGAGATTTCGAATAGTCTTCCGCCAGATGAAACTATCGTGCTTGTACCAAAATGTTGTTTAAGTAGGGAGCTACTGCTACACTCCGGGTTCTGATGAATGCTAGAAGAGCCCCTAGAACCTTCGTAAAATTCTTGGAGTAGTAGCTGGACCAAACGGAAGTGCAATGAACTGGAAGTGCTGGTCCAGGGACCACCCGAGGAACTGGAAGTGTTCCCTGTGGATTGGAATGTGAAGGAATGCCTCCTTCAGATCTGCAGTGGTCATAAACTGCCCTTCCTGAATTAAGGGAAGGATGGACCTTATTGTTTCCATCTTGACAAGGGGACATATAGAAATTTGTTTAAGCACTTTAGGTCCAGAACTGGATAGAAAGATCCCTCCTTCTTTGGGACCACGAAAATGTTTGAATAGTATCCCAATCTCTCTCTATGATAGGCACTGGGACAATGACTCCAAAGGAGGACAGATCCCTTACTTACTCCTAGTCTTGAAGACAGGCTGAGAGGAAGAATCTACTTCTGAGTGGATGAGATTTGAAACCTATCTTGCAACCCTAAGCTATGACCTCCAGGACCTAAGGATCCTACATGTCCTTGAACCAAGCCTCTGAAAGAGCCACAGACGGCCCCTACACAATCCAAAATACGACCGTGGGCCGCCCCTTCATGTGGACTTAGTCTGGGCAGGCTTCTTGCTCTGCTTGGATCTATTACAGGACTGAGCCGGCTTCCAAGAACTCTTGGCTTGCTCTGGTTAGCGTAGGCCTGTGATGCTGGGCTTTTATCAGAACTAAAGGAACAAAAATACGAACTTTGTCCCTTAGAATTGTTCTCATTATCTTTCGGTATGAAGGCACCCTTGGCACCTGAAACCGTGGAGATAGTCAAACAAACTCTTTCTTCTTAAAGGAGAGGGAAAGAGACTAGACTTAGAAGTTATATCTGTCAGAGCGCCTTACGGGCCTGAACAGAAAACCTGAAGTCTTCGCCATAGGCTAATTAATCTGCGTAATAACAGCACAGATAAAAGAATTAGTAACCCAGAAGGTCGTAATTCTTTCCTGAAAAATATTGAGAAGACCCTCCACCTCGATCATTTTCGCCAAGGAGACGCACCAAAAGGTAGTCGCTCCAGCAGCTACGGCGACAAGCGCCACCCGTAAAAGCAAGTATCTCATAGGTGGAAAATCCCTTTTAACAGAGTGTCCATCCTTATATCCGGCGGCTCTATGAACGATGAACTATCCTCACACAGGCTAGCATTACGTGTGGCAAGCATAAAATGAGCGCCAACCAAGTAGGGATGGGAAAAAGAAAACCCACCCCCATAGAGAGTCCGGAACTCGGATCCTTAAAAGGCAGATGACGGGAAGAGGAATCTAATCCTATTCCACTCGTCCTTAATAATTATTGCCATCAAATTTAGGACACAGAGGTTTGACTGGCAGCTCGGCCTTTGGAACCTCTAAAGTAGTCAAAACCTCCTTTAGTAGAAAGCGAAAACGTTCTGTCCTAAATAAAAAAACTGGATCCTCCACAGGCGGAGGATTATAGGCAGCAGACTCCAACCCTTAAAGTTCATACTTTGAAGTTTCAGCGAGAACCTCATCCTCAGATAACTGATCGGATATATCCGACAAATTACATAATGCCACCAGGGCAGAAGTGCAAGATTTAACCTTTCACTTGCTCTTAGCAGTACGAGGGAAAGCACTAATGGCCGTAGACACCGCTGTATGAAACTGCGCAGTAACGTCTGGTGAAAAAAAGGCCCCCTCCAGATGGAGGATTAGCAGTGCAATGGGAAGCTGCATGTGTATACAAAGATGCATGTAGGGTGTGCACATCACTGGACGAGGACTCCTCAGAGGTGGCCGGCTCAGTGGTATCAAATATGTCAACCTTATTTGATATAATCCCCTTATCAAGGCATATGGAACATAATTGAGAGGGCAGATAACATATGTTGAGAGGCTGACACTTCTCTGCCAACCTCCTGTGACGAAAGGCAAAGAATGACTGGGGGATGAGGGAAGTGGGGGAGGTATTTAAGCCTTTGGCTGGGGTGTCTTTGCCTCCTCCTGGTGGCCAGGTACTGTATTTCCACAAGTAATGAATGCAGCTGTGGACTCTCCCTGTATTAAGAAGGAAATGCACAGTACTTCAGCAGTATACTCAAGCATTTCAGCAGGATACACAGTACCTCAGCAGGATACACAAGTACCTCAACAAGGTAAGCACTACTTCAAAATGATACGTAGTACCTCAGTAGTATAAGCAGTACTTCAGCAGGATACACAAGTACCAGAGGAGGATACAAAGTACCTCAGCAGGATATGCAGTACCTCAGCAGGATACTCAGTGCCTCTGCAGGATAAACAAGTACCCCACAGCAGGATAAATAGTACCTCAGCAGCATACACAGTGCCTCATCAGAGAATGCAGTACCTCAGCAGGATACACAGTACCTCAGCAGGATACACAGTGCCTTAGCAGGATAAACAGTGCCTCTGCAGGATAAACAGTACATCAGCCGGATACAGAGTACCTCAGCAGGATACACAGTACCTCAGCAGGATACAGAGTACCTCAGCAGGATACACAGTGCCTCAGTAGGATACTTAGTGCCTCAGCCGGATACACAATAGTGCTCGTTCCTGATTTCCATGTACCCTGCACACTGGAGGTCACCTCTCGGGAATTAGATAATGCAGATAGACAGCTGTCTTACCTGTTGCCGCTCCTTTACCCTATCCTTGATATAGGGGCACTCCTGCTTACTGCCCCAATGTGATCATTCCTTTGCTTTCCATTAGCAGCCATGCCCCCCGGAGTTTGACACCAGCTAACCCAGACACTCATCCCTCGCCTGAAGGACAAGAGGTGTCATTGTATCACACTTGCAATCAAGCCTTGCCCGCCGCTGCTGCATCACTGTCAGCCGCCTCCTTGATTAGTCAGAAGCTTCGGTTGACGAATAACATTCCAGAGACAGGCCCTGCCAAGTTTCCAAAGGGGAACCCGGAAGTTGTATAGGAAGCAGTATGTGAAGCTAGAAATGCTTTTTTTTGCTAGAAATGCTTTTTTTTTTCTTTCTAAAAGTGGCTGCCTGGTATTTCTTCCTCTGACAGTACCTCAGCAGGATACACAGTAGCTCAGCAGGATACACAGTGCCTCAGCAGGATAAACAGTGCCTCAGCAGGATACACAGTGCCTCAGCAGAATACACAGTACCTCAGCAGGATACACAGTGCCTTAGCAGGATACACAGTGCCTCAGCAGGATACATAGTGCCTCAGTAGGATAAACAGTGGCTCAGCAGGATACACCGCGCCTGAGTAGGTGCCTCAGCAGGATACATAGTACCTCAGCAGGATACACAGTGCCTCAGCAGGATAAACATTGCCTCAGCAGGATAAACAGTGCCTGAGCAGGATACTCAGTGCCTCAGTAGGATATACAGTACCTCAGTCGGATACTCAGTATCTTAGCAGGATACATAGTACCTCAGCAGGATACACATTACTTTAGCAGGATAAACAAGCACCTCAGCTGGATACACAGTACTTTAGCAGAATACACAGCTATAAAGGTTTGACAGCAAATAGGATGACAGCAAATAGAAATCTGACACAGATCCACAGCATATTCTGACACAAAGTAAAAATAAAAGATTATATTTAAAGGGACATTCTAATGCAAAAATGAAATATTCAGATACAGTTAGTTAATGGACAATGGACTTGATTACAAGTGGCATGCAACTGATAATGAGTTATGTGTTATTTCCTTCCATAAGGCAGGGAGAGTCCACAACTTCATTCCTTACTGTTGGGAAATACAATAACTGGCCACCAGGAGGAGGCAAAGACACCTAGCCAAAGGCTTAAACATCCCTCCCACTTTCCCTATCCCCCAGTCATTCTTTGCCTTTCGTCACTATAGGAGGTCGCAGAGAAGTGTTAGAAGATTTGGATAGTCCTGTAATGGGTATGTTCCCTTTGAGAAAGGACTGGAGTTTTAAGTAATGATGTCAACCCCTCAGTGAGAGTATTAATGAAAGTTAAAGTCTGGAGATGCAGGGAAAGTTTTCCTGCAAACCCATCCAGACTGTCGCTAACAGCTCCTGAGCAATCAGTGTTGACGAGTTTCACTGCTTGCTGCTACACACTCAAGTCCATGTCAGAAGCACTGCTGCAAGACTGTCACACTTGAGAGGCTGTGCCTGTTCCACAGCATGGATCCTGGAGGGTAAGACTGTGTTTTATATATACACTGTAAAACGCTATACAGGGTCACAGTGTGGCAGTGACGTGCAGTCATAGGAGGCAGGGGAGGCAGCGCCTCCCCTGTCCTATGAGTGCAATTACAGTTTTTAAGTTTTTTTAATAGTGTTTAAAAAAAAAGATTTTACATTTTTTTATTATATTTTTATTAAATTTTTATTAAATTTTTGTTTGTTTGTTAAGGTACCCTATGCCCCCCCCCACGCGCCGCCCAGCCACTGCAAAACACCAGTTTAGAGTGCGCAATACTAGAGAGGCTATGTTTGTATTCAGCCTCTGCAAGAGCAGACTCAGCCAATCAGTGCCCGCTATCCATAGGGCGGGAAAGAACCGACAGTGTACAGAGTGAGACGCACCAGTGAGCACTGTGACGCGTGGGTGAGGCGGTGGGGAGGAGTCGGACATGCTAGTCACAGTGAACGGACTGAGTTGCTGCAGCTCCAGGCCCACACCCCCTAGATAGGCCCCTGGCCGTGCTGGCCAATGATTGCACAGACAGAGCAGTGTGACGTAGCGGTCGCGCCGACACACACACAGACTGTCAGACTTCAGGCGGGAAGAAGACTGAGCAGGAGGGAGCTGCTGAGAGAGACTTCTCTGTGGCGCCCTGCCCTGCCGAAGACAACAGTGAGTGAATCCAGATTCCAGAAGTGGTCTGTGTGACTGCGGTGCAGTCAACTTGGTCAAGTGCCTGGCTGTGGCTACTGGAATGTGGACTCGGTCGACCAGGGAGGGAGCTAGGAGGAGGGTGTCGTCACCTCAGGTAAAAAGTAAGTTACTTAAAGTGTTTTCTCTTTTTATGTCTATTAGCTTGTCAGACTCAGAGTCCCTTACCACAGACACGTTGTGTCTCTGCGTGCCTGTACTCTGCCCTGCCCGCAGCTGAAAAAATTAAAAGTGCTCACTCACTGCTCAGTGAGTCAGCAGCTGTGGTTGTGGCTGTGGAGGAGGGCCTGGAGTAGGACTGTGATCAGTGTGCTGCTGCGTGGAGAAGACTCAGGACACCAACAGGTCCAGCACAACAATGGGGAGCACATTTTAACACTTTTTTTTTTAAGGTTTTTTTTTTACTATTATTGTATTTGCTCAGTGCAGTCCAGCTGGCAATTGGCAAGAGAGCTAAATTTAGAGGCAGTTAGGTGCTGGAGTCGGGTCTGTGATTCTCCAGGGCAAGAGTGGCAGGAAACTGAAGTGGAAGAAAGGTGTTAGGGGCTGACAGGAAGTTAGTACAGGAGGAAGTAGTTTCATTTTTGCAGCGACTGCATACACTTCAGTCTGTCTCTCTCTGTCAATGTGACCAAGTGGCATGGCTGCAGTCAGAGAGCATCAGCAAACATTAAGTAAGTTCAATTGTTGTCCTGCAAGTCTGTCAATCCAATACTCAAAAGGCTGAAGTCATATTTTTTAAAAGCTGTATGAACTGTGTGTGTCTGTTGTTAAATATTTACTTCCTCGGGGGGAGGAGCCAACTACCGCTGAGATAAGACGCACATTTTCAGAGCTCCTAAAGCATCCTACAATTTTAAAGGTTTTATTATATATTTTGCACATTTTCATTTCACTTTGGTGATCCCTGAAGAGGACTATCTTATTGCTGCCTTAGAGATAGGCTAACAGTGCTAACCATTTTTATGTGGGTCCTGTACTTAATTTCTGCTGACACGCTGCTTGTGTGAAACCATGGCTGCACTTCTACTTAATCAGATGAAGGATCTATTAGATCGCCACAACGAAGCCCTTTTGAATGCAATGGCTGAAGCTTTTAAGCCTCTCACCTCACATACTGCTACCCCGAGCATTTCGGCTAAATGTGCGGTGTTGTACCCAGAAAGAGCAAGTACCCCGCGAAAGCCGCCATCTTGGGTGTCAACATCGGAGCATCTCTCACCGCTATATGCCATAAAGAAAGGCAGTGTGCTGACGATGAGCTACAAAATTTACAACTGAAAGCATCCTGCGGAGCCTCAAGAGAAACACCATTTCTAGATGTATCCCGGAGCACAGCAGAGCGGATTGAGCCACGAGAACTGCGAGGGACTTTCGCCAGCTGGATAACTTACTGGAGCCCCCATGAGGTACTTGATGTACCCCACAAAGCAAAACTCAAGCTGGCGGGTCTCTCAGCTTGTGTGCCGCAGCTGCGTGGAGTCCTCCAGAATTTGCCTACTGCGACAGGTTTGTGGCCACTGTCGAGAGTGTCGCTGCTAGTGCTACGTGCCTCCTCTAGCCTCAGGCAAGGCATAGGTTAATCTGGCCTTTGTTACACTGCTCTTAACGGAAGATATAATTGTGGCTATGGGGAACAGAGAAAGACACAAACTTCTTCAATACGGAGCAGACTGGCCCCGCATGGGGACATATTCTTATTCTTGAACTTACATTTCTAATGATCCTGGCTTTAGCGTTTAGCATTTAATTAAGATCAGAGCCAGAGAAGTGGATGTGGTAGTCAGATACTGCCTGGGTCTGTTTAATTATTATTGCTGTCAACAACTAACCTATCGAGACAATTTCATTCCTCATATAAGCTGTTTATCATAATAGGCAGTATTAAAGTAATTATTGATGTTGTGGCACCACAGTTCAGTAGATTGAAGGCGTACATACCTTCTATGAGTTGGGGCTACAACTTTGCAGAGCACGTTGATTCGCTTAGAAAATGTTTTCTGCAGTTTATTTATGACCAAAAATGTTAGTGTGTGGATGTCACCTACATATTATGTTGTATATGCCTTACCGTTTTCAAGATTCTTGGCGGGCACTATGGTCAGACGGGTTCATAGACACCTCATGTACCTACTAAACTTCTCCTAGTTAGCGTAACTTCAGCCCTCAATTCTATTTAATATTATGCAGTTAATGTACACTGAGTCCTTGGAAGAATTTCCATGTTCACACTAGTGCAGGTTTGTGCTGCTAGCGGCCGGAGCAGCATAGCTTTATAAGACTTCCTAGCAGGACATGGGGATTGTGGCTGGGTTAGGCCCTGAACATACTAGTTTCCTATTCCCTCACATGACATGGTACACATTCTTTACCCAGATTACAGGAGCCCTTTAGGGTAGTATTTTTCTTATTTATTTTTCTATCTTTTTTGCACTTAACAATTGCTAATGCTTATGCACAACTAGTATGACCTCTGGAGCTCACTGTCTCACATTCCTTTGCAGGTGGCCTCTTGGCATCTAATTTTCATGTAGAGTTGCTACCGACCCTTAGCCATATAAGATAGATTTAATTGGTTAATCCCTTATTACCTATCTCTATCAACTTAAGACACAAGCATAGTTATTATATCTGTTTTGACATATCATCTACATACCTAGCTTTATGGAATTAAGTAATTTTTGATGATGCTTTGTAAAGTGATTAGAAATTATAACTCTAGAGTAGGCTTATATTCATATTACACACATAGTCATATCGTCTGTTAACTTCAAACCAGGACTAGTTAGCTACTTTCCACTCTCTATACACGTAAGGCGTCCTGATATACTCTGTCACCTATATTTAAGCTATCACCTTCTCCCTCCTCACAATTAATGTGTCACCTAACTTGGGTGAACTAACCAAGCGGTTTTTCTCGACTATACCGCACCCCAAACCCTTTTATGTTATATAACACACTATATTGTTTATACATCGCAAAAATTGTCTTTTATATAACACGCTATATTGTTTATACATCGCAAAAATTGTCTTACTAAATTATTAGCTACCAGTTGTAACATTATAAAAACGTAAAATCTGAGGTGAATGTTAAAAGTTCCATAAGTGATCTCTTCTATTTTAGGCAGCCTTCTACAAATGTCAATTTTCCCTTTCCATGGTTTGCAGCCCAAGAGTGGCCTCCTACTTTTGCACAGAAGGCTTCAAAGCTCATAGGCACCTATATATTGTGTCTTTCAATAGTACAATTGAGGTTGTTCTGTTAACCTTGGTTTATGCAGCCTATAATGTAAATTGTATATGATACCCTGTTATTGTCAATTTTTGTAGATGACTGTATAATGCTTAATTGTTTAATTTGTTTGCCGACACATTTCCCTCAATAAAAATATATTTAAAAAAAAAAAAAAAAAAAATATTTACTTCCTCAATGTAACCAACATGAAGTATAAAAAGCATTATTTAGAAGATTAAGAGTAAGTCTTAATTTTTACATACAGTACTAGATACAGTATATATTTGGAACATCTAGGGAAAGGTTTCTGTAATAATCATAGTTGTAACTACCATGTGATTTTAATCGCATTCCCTGCTCCTCTCAGAATGTGTGAGTAGCATCTTAAACAATAGCTTTAAAGTTTTTGTGAGTGAATCTGATAATGCTTAAACAAGCTAAATAGTTCATTAGAATTATTTTCACCTTTTAAGTTGTTATTAATGGTATAAAATTGCATGATGTGTTCATTATTAACAATACTGAACTCCATGTGGTGAAAAGACACACTTCTCCCACTTGAACATTTCCCTACAGATGCATATTGTGATCAAACTTAATTTTGTTTATCAGAGCTCTGATTAAATTGTAATGGTTTATTTTGTAGCTATTGCTTGTTTTAGGTAAGACATATTTCTTGCTGGTAGTTCTACATCTGAAGTTTTCTGCAGCTCTGCTAAAGATATTGGGGGGTTTTCACTTAAATGTGTTTTTCATCTTTGTACTTTAACTTGCTTTGCTATTGCATTGCCCTCAGCAATCCCCTGTGTCAGTGATTGCCTGTCCCCACAAATCTGTGGCTTCATAACCATCATTTGAGCCTGTCTGAGCATGCAGCCCCTCTATCCTCTCTATGTCAACTGCACCTTCTACATGTTGCTGCCATTGAACCTGCTAAAGGCTATTTCTTCAAACAGACTTGGGAACCAATCACTATTTTAGCACTTTCAGTGTCTAATGCATGTCCCCTGTGCACTCTTTCTCCTCTCCTTACAATCTCTCCATCCCATCCTTTCCTTTCTTTTTCCTCATACCTCTGCTGTTGGGATAGCCCCATTATATTTTTGCAATGCTAAGGCTGCATTAGCTTAACACCTATAAAACACTGGCCTTAGAGCATCATTAGCTACTGATTAGTAACTCTGACAGAAAAGCTATTGCACATAACATACTTATTAGCCAGCATCATGTAAGCTCACATATTGTAACCATCAGGGTGAGCGGATGGTATATGCCTTGCCTTTAAAGGAACATGAAACCCAATATTTTTTCTTTCATGAATTAAATAGAGTGTAAACATTGAAAAGAGTTCCAAACTTTGTTCTTGTGTTTTTTCCTTTGTTGAAAAGCATGTAGTTGGGCCCAGGAGCATCTGCTTGTCTGGAGCACTCTATGGCAGTAGTGTTGCAAGAATGCTTTTAACAATGATGTACATTTGCTAGAGCACTTGATGGCAGCAGTGTTTTCACAAACTGTTGCCGTACAGTGCTCCAGACAAGTGCCCACTACCTAACTAGGTATGCCCTTCAACAAAGAAACCATGAAAATCAAGCAAATTAGATGAAGTATTCAGAAACTTTATTTTTAAATTGTATGCTCTGAATCATGAAAGAAAAATGTGGACTTTATATCCCTTTAACACAGTTTCCCATGTCGGTAACAAGGTGTAGTAGCAGGAGGGCTTTGAGTATGGTGAGCTACTTAAAGGGCGTTTTGTTGTTTAAGAAGATAGATAATCCTTTTATTACCTATTCCCCAGTTTTGCATAACCAACACAGTTATAATACACTTTTTACCTCTGTGATTACCTTGTATCTAAGTCTCTGCAGACTAAGGCAGCCTTCAAGGGCTTAGAAATTAGCTTATGAGCCTACCTAGTTTTAGCTTTAAAAAAAAAAAAAATACAAGAGAAAAAAGCATATTTGATAATAAAAGTAAATTGGAAAGTTGTTTGACTGCATGCCCTATCTGAATCATGAAAGTTTAATTTTGACTACACTGTCCCTTTAAAGGAACAGTAAAGTCAAAATTAAACATTCATGATTCAGAGAGAAAAAGCAATGTTAAACAAATTTCCAATTCACTTCTATTATTACATTTACTTTGTTCTCTTGGAATCCTTTTTATAAGCATACCTAGATAGCATCAGGAGCAGCAGTGCACTACTGGGAGCTAGCTGCTGATTGGTGGCTGCACATATGTCTGTTGTCATTGGTTCACCCGGTGAACCAATGAGAATGTGTATGCTACTGCTGTATGCATATGATATAGTTTGTATAGTAGCCACTGCCTCACTAGCCACTCAGCTCACCGCACGTCACTGCAGTGTGGCTCCTTTATACCTTTGATAGGATCAAGGGTTAATATCTCCTTCAGAGAGGTTATTTAAACAGTTTGCGGATTTATATCTGCTTAATGTGAGAGTTTTTTTAAACTCATAGACTGTGTGTTTTTTGGCTTGGAACAAACAGGTTTCACTTTCGTTTTTGAAGTGTTGCGCAGCTCAAAATAGCTTGGCACCCTTTTTCATAGCAGGGGAAGTCCTGTCTTTCGTACCACGTGACCGGATGCAGTCTTTTTATTTTCCTAAGATCTTGCTGCAGACATCACTCCTTAGGAGAGCGTTTTCAGTGTTAGCTGTCTGGGTCTAGGAGGTGGTGAGTGCCCCAGCCATTGGGAGTATTAAGGTGCCGTTTCTTTGAATAAAAGTGTTTCTTTTTTATTGTCCTTCTGTGGGTATAAACAAAGCTATGGAGGACTCTAATACTACATTAGAATGTTCTGATCCTTCTGTACTTATTAATAATTCCTGTTTATATTGTGAGGAGGCTATGGTTTGCCTGCCTGCTCAGTTTTGTTCCATTTGCCTAAACACTGTTCTGAAGTCTAAGAAGGGAGACAAGTCTGCTAATACTCATAGCGCTATTAGCCCTTCTAAGCCGTCTACTTTTCAGGAATCTGGTTCCCCGAGAAATTACTACCCTTTCTACATTACCCACTCCACATGAAGTTCCCCGCGGCTCAACTAATCCTCCATCTGGAGGGGGCTTTTTTCCAGCTGACTCTACCTCGCAATTACCCTGAGTACCTTACCTCTCTCTAACAAACACAAGAGAAAGGTTAAACATAGTTCTCCAGACCTAAAGTCATCTAAATATTTGTCGGATTTCGCTACTGAATCCCAGCTATTTGAGGATAAGTTAACCTCTGTAGCTTCAGAGAGTGAAATCTCTGAGTCGGAGACTTCAGTTACTAAACATCCTTCAGTGAAGGAATCCTTTAGATTTAAAATTGAGCATCTGCGTTTTTTATTAAAGGAGGTTCTGTCTACTCTAGAGGTTCCAGAGGCTACACTCCCTGAGAAGCCTAAGATCCCTAAATTAGACAGGGTTTAGGAAGATAGAAAGGTCCCTCTGACTTTTCCTGTGCCAGTTAAAATGGCACACATTATTAGTAACGAATTGGAAAGAGTAGTCATTTCTTTTCCCCCTTGTCTACTTTTAAAAAATTATTCCCGGTCCTTGACTCTCAATTAGATTTGGGAGGCTCCATCCGGAAGGTGGATTGCGCTATCTCCACACTGGCTGAGCCTACTACTATCCCTCTGGAGGATAGTTCTTCTTTTAGAGAGCCTATGGATAAAAAAATGGAAACTTTTCTGAGGAAGATGTTTCAACATACAGGGTTTTTATTTCAACTGGCGGCAGCTGTAGCCGTGGTTGCTGGAGCAGCTACCTACTGGTGCGACACTCTGTCGAAGCTCATTGAGGTGGAGACTCCCCTCGAGGATATTCAGGAGAGAATTATGGCACTGAGAATTGCTAACTCCTTCATCTGTGACAAGAATATGCAGATTATTCACATAAATGGAAAGGCTGCTGGCTTTGCGGTTCAAGCCCGCCGGGCTCTCTGGTTGAAGTCTTGGTCTGTGGATATGACTTCTAAATCCAAACTCCTTCCTCTTCCCTTCAAGGGGAAGATTTTATTCGGTCCAGGGCTGGACTCCACTATCTCTACGGTTACCGGAGGGAAAGGTGCCTTCCTACCGCAGGATAAGAATAATAGGCCTAAGGGACAGCAACTGTCTAAATATTGTTCCTTTCGTCACAACAACAGCAGTCCTCTTCCAATTCCGAGCAGTCCAAGAGTACTTGGAAGCCGGCTCACTCCTGGAATAAGTCCAAACAGACTAAGAAGCCCACCGAGAACAAATCAGCTTGAAGGGGCGGCCACCAATCCGGGATTGGATCGATTAGGGGGCAGACTGTCTCTTTTTTCAGATGCTTGGTTCCAGGATGTACAGGATCCTTGGGTCCTGGAATTTGTATCTCAAGGATACAGGATAGGATTCAAGTCTGATCCGCCCAGGGGCAGATTCCTACTCTCCAGTCTTTCGAC
The DNA here is from genome assembly GCF_027579735.1 of Bombina bombina. Lineage (NCBI taxonomy): Eukaryota > Metazoa > Chordata > Amphibia > Anura > Bombinatoridae > Bombina > Bombina bombina. Next base: position 639,055,461 of record NC_069503.1, read on the forward strand.
AAGACCAGGAAAGAGGGCTGCCTTCTTAGGTTGCATATGGGATCACTCCTCTCTAGGAGTAATTGTCCCGGTACCTACAGCAGAAAGAGGTTTGGGGTTTTATTCAAACCTTTTCATGGTTCCATGGAATTGTCCAATTTTGGACATAAAGTGTCTAAACAAGTTTTTGAGTGTTCCCTCTTTCAAGATGGAGACAATACGGTCAATCCTGCCTCTGGTTCGGGAAGGACAGTTTATGACCACAATAGACCTGAAGAATGCATACCTTCCCGTCCCGATTCATAGGGAACATTTTCAGTTCCTGAGGTTTGTTTTTCTGGATCAGAACGTCTAGTTCATAGCTCTTCCGTTTGGCCTAGCTTCTGCTCCAAGGATATTTACAAAGGTTATGGGGGCTCTTCTAGCCATTGCCAGAACAGAAGGTATTGCAGTAGCGCCTTACCTGGTCGATATCTTGGTACAGACATCATCTTTTCGTCTAGCGGAAGAACATTCAGAGTCCCTTCTCAGTCTTCTTTGATCATTATAAACAAAGAAAATTGTCCCCTTTTAGTATGGTCCCAGACCACAAAACTATATCCACTGTTTAAGGCACAACACAAGCACATGAGACGAGGTAAAGTGATTCGATCATACCTTTAATGTGGCATGTTGGACAAACACTCGGCATACAATAGCGGTGTGACTACCAGGAGACACAGGTGTGTGGAGTGTGATGTCATCTGACGCGTTTCACGCCCTTCTGGCGCTTTGTCAAAGGTCTTTGATCATTACATGGATGGAAGATAAACTTGGAAAAGAGTTCTCTTACTTCAAGTACAAGAGTTATTTTCCTGGGAACTATAATAGACTCCACATCCATGAGAATATTCCTCAAAGATCAGAGACATTGCAAGCTAACTTCTGCATGTCTTGCCCTCCAGGCCTCCTCGAGACCCTCAGTGGCTCAGTGTATGGAGGTAATCGGATTTATGGTGTCCTGCATGGACATAATTCCTTTTACCAGATTCCATCTCAGACCCTTACAACTATACATGCTAAGACAATGGAACGGCGACCATTCAGACCTGTCTCAACAGATTGTGCTGGACAGCCTGTCGAGAGACTCACTCTCCTGGTGGCTCTGTCCACATTATCTGTCCCAAGGCACATGCTTTTTAAGACCATCCTGGGAGATTGTGACTACGGACGCAAGCCTTTCCGGCTGGGGAGTTGTTTGCGGTGCCAAGAAGGCACAAGGTCTGTAGACCCTTCCGATCAATATTTTGGAACTCCGGGCAATCTTCAATGCCTTCAAGGCTTGGCCCCTTCTGGGTTCGTCCCAGTTTATCAGATTCCAATCAGACAATATAACCTTGGTTGCCTATGTCAAACATCAAGGGGGAACGAGAAGTTCCTTGGCAATGAGAGAAGTATCTCAGATACTAGAGTGGGCGGAGACTCACAAATATATGCTGTCAGCGATCCACATTCTGGGTGTGGATAACTGGGAAGCAGACTTCCTCAGCAGGCAATCCTTTCACCCAGGGGAATGGTCTCATTACCCCAAGGTGTTTGCTGAGATATTCAGCAAGTGGGGGATGCTGGAGATAGATCTCATGGCATTCCGCCTCAATACCAAGCTACCCAAGTACAGGTCGAGGTTGAGGAATCCTCAGGCGGAATTGATAGATGCCCTATCAGTACCATGGAGGTTCAGTCTCATATATCTTTTTCCTCCATTACCGCTTCTCCCTCGTGTTGTGGATCACATCAAGCAGGAGCGAGCATCTGTGATTCTGATTGCTCTGTCGTGGCCACGAATGACGTGGTTTGCGGATCTGGTGGGGATGTCCTCATCTCCTCAGTGTAGGTTACCTTGTTGCAGAGATCTGCTGATACAGGGTCCCTTCGTTCATCAAAATCTAGATTTTTTTGCGGCTGACTGCATGGAGATTGAACACTTAGGGGCCGATTTATCAAGCTCCGTAAGGAGTTTGATGCCCCTGTTCCCGCACGAGCCTTCAGTCTCGCCAGAAACAGAAGTTATTGGCATCTGATTAAGGGCCAGATTATAAGTGGAGCGTAGTAATTTTAGCAATAGTAAGGTATATAGGCATTCAATAGAAGCCTTTATTTGGGGGGGGGGGCAATATACCAGCATCTTCAGATTTTGGGGCATATTTATCAAGCTCCATATGGAGCTTGATGCCCTGTGTTTCCGGTGAGCCTTCAGGACTTCTAAAGACCGCTGCTCCATAACTTGCTCCATAACTTGCTACATCGTATCATGTCCCCTCGCACATTAAAATATATACCCCTTAGTCTTAGCCAAAAGAGACTTCTCTGAGAGTGTTATCGACACTCTGGTTCAAGCTCGTAAGCCAGTTACTCGTAGTATCTACCATAAAGTGTGGAGGACATACTTGAACTGGTGTGAAGAGTGTGGTTTTTCCTGGCATAAGTTTAAGGTTGCCAGAATTTTAGCTTTTCTCCAGGATGGACTTGAGAAGGGCCTATCTGCTAGTTCCCTGAAGGACCAGATATCGGCCCTGATGTTACTGCACAAAAGTTTGGCTGAGCTTCCAGATATGCAGTCCTTTGTTAAGGCTTTGGCTAGGATCAGACCCGTGTTTAGATCTGGGGCTCTGCCTTGGAGCCGCAATCTTGTTCTTAGTGTTTTTGCAGCAGGATCCATTTGTGCCTATGCATACCGTTGACATTAAATTGTTATCTTGAAAGGTTCTTTTTTTGTTGGCTATTGCCTCTGCATGCAGAGTTTCTGAGATTTCTGCTTTGCAATTGGATCCCCCTTATCTGGTTTTTCATATATTTTTTTTATATATTTTTACTCTAGTGTATTTATTATGCATTATGACATTTTTTATTGCATGTTTGTGATATATATTGTACTCTAATGAGATATGACATGTTGGATAACCATTTTATCTATATGTGTTTACAATGGTTACCCTAACAACCACACAAAGGTGATTACAGACAGGTGCAGTAACTTAATTGATTATCCAATCACAATAGTTTCTTGTGTTTTAGATTTCTGTTAAATAGCAAGTGTATTACAATGTTTGTTATAGCCTGATGAAACAGCCCTAAGTAGGCTGAGAAACGCTTCGCTGTGTTAATAAAGACTTTTTAATTTTTTATATACACTTGCTCTTGTGGGTTTTATCACCTCCTGTGACAATTTTTTACTGTTCCTGATCTTTGCTGAGGATAATCCAATTATAGTCTACTGGACGACGATTTGGTTCCAGTTTGCTGAATTTGCACCTGCAGGTGCTTACCTTCTAGTAAGTGCTTTCATTTGGGGCTATTTTCTCCTTGTCCTGATGATACTGGACCATGTTGGTTTGCTTTCTCACACACTTATAGGCACTTTAACATTGGATTTCCAGAAGATACATGACTGTTTCTGTGCCAAGGATCCAGTGTGCTGGACCACTGTGAAGTTTCAGCCTGCTCCATTAGCACCAATTGGGTGCTTTTTGTTTGTGAGTATTCACATTTCTTGTGCTGTTATTTTCTCTTGTATGGGCGATATTAGGCCATGTTGGCGCCTCTGTTTTTTATTCTTTTCTTTATTCTTCTCTGAGAGTGTTATCGACACTCTGGTTCAAGCTCGTAAGCCAGTTACTCGTCGTATCTACCATAAAGTGTGGAGGACATACTTGAACTGGTGTGAAGAGTGTGGATTTTCCTGGCATAAGGTTAAGGTTGCCAGAATTTAAGCTTTTCTCCAGGATGGACTTGAGAAGGGCCTATCTGCTAGTTCCCTGAAGGACCAGATATCGGCCCCGGTGTTACTGCACAAAAGTTTGGCTGAGCTTCCAGATATGCAGTCCTTTGTTAAGGCTTTGGCTAGGATCAGACCCGTGTTTAGATCTCCGCCTTGGAGCCGCAATCTTGTTCTTAGTGTTTTTGCAGCAGGCTCCTAGTCCTCCTTACACACTTTTTCTAAATTTAACAAGTTTGATGTATTTGCCTCGGCTGATGCAGCTTTCGGGAGAAAAGTTTTGCAGGCTGTGGTGTCCTCGGAATTCTTTCTGTTCCCTCCCGTTCTTCATTCAGTGTCCTCTGGAGCTTGGGTATAGCTTTCCCAACTGTAAGGAATGAAGTTGTGAACTCTCCCTGACTATTGGAAGGAAAACATAATTTATGCTTACCTGATACATTTCTTTTCTTCCTGGCAGGGAGAGTCCACAACCCCGCCCATAATTTATTGTTTTGATGGGCAGCTCCCTTTTTATATTATTTCTTCTGGCACCTTTTTATACCCTGATGTTTCTCCTACTTTTCTTGTTTCCTCAGCAGAATGACTGGGGGATAGGGGAAGTGGGAGGAATATTTAAGCATTTGTCTGGGGTGTTTTTGCCTCCTCCTGGTGGCCAGGTGTTTTATGTTAGGGGGAACTTTGTTTATTTTTAATGTAAAAGAGCTGATTTCTTTAGGGCAATGCCCTACAAAAAGCCCTTTTTTATTTCAATAGTTTTTATTCAGGTGACAAAAACATACATATACAGTGGGGAAAAAAGTATTTAGTCAGCCACCAATTGTGCAAGTTCTCCCACTTAAGAAGATGACAGAGGCCTGTAATTTTCATCATAGGTATACCTCAACTATGAGAGACAAAATGTGGAAACAAATCCAGACAATCACATTGTCTGATTTGGAAAGAATTTATTTGCATATTATGGTGGAAAATAAGTATTTGGTCACCTACAAACAAGCAAGATTTCTGGCTCTCACATACCTGTATCTTCTTCTTTAAGAGGCTCCTCTGTCATCCACTCATTACCTGTATTAATGGCACCTGTTTGAACTTGTTATCAGTATAAAAGACACCTGTCCACAACCTCAAACAGTCACACTCCAAACTCCACTATGGTGAAGACCAAAGACCTGTTCGAAGGAAACCAGAAACAAAATTGTAGACCTACACCAGGCTGGGAAGACTGAATCTGCAATAGGCAATCAGCTTGGTGTGAAGAAATCAACTGTGGGAGCAATAATTAGAAAATGGAAGACATACAATACCACTGATAATCTCCCTCGATCTGGGGATCCACGCAAGATCTCTCCCCGTGGGGTCAAAATGATCACAAGAACGGTGAGAAAACATCCCAGAACCACACGGGGGGACCTAGTGAATGACCTGCAGAGAGCTGTACCAACGTAACAAAGGCTACCATCAGTAACACACTACGCTGCCAGGGACTCAGATCCTGCAGTGCCAGACGTGTCCCCCTGCTTAAGCCAGTACATGTCCGGGCCCATCTGAAGTATGCTAGAGAGCATTTGGATGATCCAGAAGCAGATTGGGAGAATGTCATATGGTCAGATGAAACCAAAGTAGAACTGTTTGGTAGAAACACAACTTGTGGTGTTTGGAGGAGAGAGAACACCATACCTACTGTGAAACATGGGGGTGGCAACTTCATGCGTTGGGGCTGTTTCTCTGCAAAGGGAACAGGACGACTGATCCGTGTACATGAAAGAATGAATGGGGCCATGTATCGTGAGATTTTGAGTGCAAACTTCCTTCCATCAGCAAGGGCATTGAAGATGAAATGTGGCTGGGTCTTTCAGCATGACAATGATCCCAAACACACCACCCGGGCAATGAAGGAGTGGCTTCGTAAGAATCATTTCAAGGTCCTGGAGTGGCCTAGACAGTCTCCAGATCTCAACCCCATAGAAAACCTTTGGAGGGAATTGAAAGTCCGTGTTGCCCAGCGACAGCCCCAAAACATCACTGCTCTAGAGGAGATCTGCATGCAGGAATGGGCCAACATACCAGCAACATTGTGTGACAACCTTGTGAAGACTTACAGAAAACGTTTGACCTCTGTCATTGCCAACAAAGGATATATAACAAAGTATTGAGACGAACTTTTGATATTGACTAAATACTTATTTTCCACCATAATTTGCAAATAAATTCTTTCCAAATCAGACAATGTGATTGTCTGGATTTGTTTCCACATTTTGTCTCTCATAGTTGAGGTATACCTATGATGAAAATTACAGGCCTCTCTCATCTTCTTAAGTTGGAGAACTTTCACAATTGGTGGCTGACTTTTTTTCCCCACTGTAATCACAAAGGAGGATAAGAATATACAGAACCCAAAAAGTTAACCAAAACACAAATAAAGAATACAGTACAGACAAAGGGCTTAGCCATATCAAGAGTATAGTAACTATCACTTTTTGTTTACCTAATGGCTGTATGCTCATGATTAATCAAATTATGATAATGTAATTGAAATTAGTTTTACCATTATCCTCGTTTTGCACCTTATTTTTAGTTTGTAAGGGTATTTGAACACCCAAACTACTTCTTTCTCAAGAGCAATGGAACCAAAAGCAGCAGAAATAATCCTAATAATAGGAAATATATTTTGCCTATTATGAAGATAGTACTAGATACCAGGCTGAATAAAGCCTTTGTTACATTTTAGAACTGCTATATTTGGAATATTAATTGGCTAACATTAGGATAGATTTTGTATATTATGGATATAATCTATAACAATGAGCCCATGGCAATCACCAAGAGTCGACTGAGACCTGTGTTTAAGGGACTCTCACCCCTCCTCTCCTAATTTTAAGGAAAAATAACATGTTAAGGAGGAATTAACAACAACAACAAAAAAGTGTGGGGGGGGGCAGGAAAAAATAAGGGACTGTTTGAACTAGGCATCTTATCGAAGATCGGGAAGAAGTAGTTAGAATTAGTCTTGGAACATTTCATTCCATTGAGACCAAACTTCAAAATGATCATGAAGCCTGTCTTTAATTCTATAAACATATTCTTCCATTTTCTTTATATACTTCATTTAGGTTATGACCGCCTGAAGTGTGGGCGGCATTGATTGTTTCCACTCTATGGCTATAATCAACTTGGTTGATGTTAAGAAATAAGTAAGAAACAATTTCCTAGGTAATGTCATCTTTGGAAGAGACATGTGAAGTAAGCCTGACTCAGGCGTGTGTGAAATGTTGAAGTTCATGTCTATTAGTAATCTAAAACATTCCCTCCAGAATGGTCTAAGTCTGGGGTATATGTGAACCCATGTACCTAACTGACCACAATTTCTCCAACAGAGAGGTGAGACATTTTGAAAAATCTTATGTAAGTGTATTGGAGCTAAGTGCTATCTTACCGCTACCTTATAGTGTAGCTCCCAAAGAGCAGTGCTATGTAAGGCTTTCCTAGCAAAAACTAGTTCCCTATTCCAAGAGTTGGTGTCTACTGGCAAGCCAAGGTCTCTCTCCCAAGCTCTTAGAGGATTGGAGATAAGTTCTGTCTGAACATCTGTAATAGCAGAATAATTAAAAGACAGGGTTCCACCCCTCCTACGGACTCTTAGCCAAAAGTGCTCCCACCTAGTCAGCTCTCTCAGGCCCTCCTTTTGGAAACCCCAAAGTCTTAGCAAACTGAAGAATTGCAAAACTTCAAATTGATATTTCGGGAGTACTGTATATCTTTCTATGAATTATTGTGGGCTTAACCACCTACCATTCATATATAGGTCCCTAACCCACAGGGAACCTAGGCTATCCCAAAAGGTGTTGAGAGTTTCCTGCATGCAACCTATTATACTCCGAACAGAATGGATCGGTGAAGGGTGTGGAGCTACATTGTAAAGATGTTTAGTTTTATCCCAAAAGTTTAGGTTATCCAGCAAAATAGGGTGATCAATTCCCATATGACTTCTGTGAAGAGATGAAATCCAAATCAGGTCCGGCAGCTGTATGGAGCAAGGTATTAAGGCCAATTCCCCCTCTTGCCACCTAGTAGGGTTTGTAATGTTGCCCCAGCCTAATATGTGAGAGAGACGTGCTGCATTGTGGTAAAGAATCAGATTCGGAAAAAAGAGAGCCCTCCTTTACTCCCTTTACTGATTGGTTTCTGGAGTATGTGCCTGGATGTACGTGATTTTTACTTTTCCATATATATGTGGTGATCATACCTTGGAATTTATTAAGTATTGTTCTAGGAACCTGAACCGGAATGCACCTAAACAAGTAAGTGACCTTTGTAAGGAAGGACATCTTTACGGCAGCAATCCTCCCTTTTCAAGAAATTTCAGCAAACTCCCATGAGTCTAATAGGGTACGAAATTCGGGAAGTCTATCTGTGAAGTTTTTAGTTAGTACTAGAGATGTGTCTGGGCCTAGAAAGACACCTAAATGTTTAATAAATTCTCCAGACCTGTTAAATCTATATCTAATTTGAAGATATCCCAAATCTTCTTTTGTCATGTTATATGAAGGACTTCCGATTTGGCTACATTCAGTTTGTAGAAACTTAAGTCCCCAAAAAAAACTTAGAGATCCATAACTACCGGTAAAGATGTTCTAGGGGATGTGAGTAGTACCATAATATTGTCTGCGAATAGGGCGATTTTATGTTGGGATTCACCAATTTCCATACCTGTAATATTGTCCACCTTCCTTATGGCTTGTGCCAAGGACTTTACAGCCAGCACAAAAAAGCAATGGTGACAGGGGGCATTCCTGACGCGTACCATTTGTTATTGCAAACTCATCTGACATGAAACCCATTCCTCTTACTCTGGCAGTGGGGCAAGAATAAAGGGACTTAACTGCTACCAAGAATGAACTCTGAATCCTAAACGCCTCCAAGGTTTCCCACAGGTAATCCCACCTCACCCTGTCGAAGGCCTTCTCTGCGTCCAATGACAGGGCAAGGAGGGGAACCCCCCTTCTCTTGGCCTCCGTGAGTATATGGAGCAACCTCCTTGTACTATCAGGGCCCTCTCTCCTCGGTATGAACCCCACTTGATTTCCGTGAATTATTGAGGGATTGTTTTTGCTAATCTATTTGCCCATATTTTAGAATATATTTTGGTGTCAATATTAATGAGTGAAATGGGTCTGTAACTGCTACAGCTCTGGGGGTCCTTATCAGGCTTTAGTAGTGTGACAATAGATACCTCAAGAAACTTAGCTGGGAATTTACCTAATGTAGCAGTTTCATTGAAGAATCTAAGCAGGATGGGGGCCAAATGTTCCCTAAAATTTTTACAAAATCTACTTGAAAAACCATCTGGACCTGGTGAATTCCCTACCTTCAAGTTTTTTATTACCCCATTAATCTCTTCTAGAGAGATCGGGTCCTTTAGATATTCAATATCTTCTGGAGTTAGCGATGGGAGCTCTAACGTGTTTAAATATTGCCTTACAAACGAACGATGCAAACTAGCGGTATTTATCTGAGAGCCTATATTGTATAAGGATTGATAATATTTATGGAAAGCTTTCCCAATGTCCTTAGGTGAAGTCATATTTTTAGAGCCATCCTTAATGGATATTATTCTACGTTGGGCAGCCCTGTTACAAAGTTTATTAGCTAAGTGAGATGTAGCATAATTATTATTATAATATATCTGTTTAAATTTTTCGAGAGTTCTCTGAACTCTCAGAAGTTCTAAGTCACGGATTAGGGTTTTAGTTAGCTGTAGCTGGGCATTAATCTGGGGAGTGTACTTTTGCATCAATTGGTGATGCAAGGGCCGCAAGCGGCAAGTCAGCTCAGCTAAGGATCCCCCCCTTCTTTTCTTTGCTATTGCCGCATGTTTGATGAAATAGCCTCTAATGTAAGCCTTAATTGCTGCCCAAAGAATCTGTATTGAGGTTTGGCCATTATCATTGTGATTTAAGAAATCTTTAATTGTTCTGTCAATATTATCTATGTGTATGGGAGTTCCTATAAGCCAGTCTGCTAATCTCCAGAAGGGTCCTACCTCCCGAGTTCCCTTCCCTACAACTACTAACGCCGAGTGATGGTCTAACCAGTGAGAAGGTAAAATCTTGGATTGCGACACCCTATCCAACCATCTTGAGGAGGAAAAGAAGGTATCAATTCTAGAGTAAGACATATGTGGATTTGAGTAAAAGGTGAAGTCCCTCTCAACTGAATTTAGTGCTCGCCAGGTGGCCTGATAAAGAGACCCTATTGACCTGTCTGTTTTTGCCACTGAGGGGAGTAACCTGTCCATTTCTGGGTCCCATACAAGATTTAAATCTCCTCCAAACACTAATTCTCCCTGTCTGACAGCAGATACCAACTTCATGAGCTTCCTAAGGAACCTGAGTTGACCTGTATTCGGAACATAAACATTTACCAGAATTACTAAGACATTGTTAATCTTACACACTAATATGATGTAGCAGGCTTGTGTATCTCGTTCAATATATATTGTCTCCAATGCGAGAGAGTCTTTGAATAGTATAGCAACCCCTCTCGATTTAGAGTCATGAGATGCTGCTATGACCTGCGAATAGTTGCGAAAATGGAACATTCGATCTTTAGCATGCACCCAGTGAGTCTCTTGTAAAAATGCAATATCTATATTGGGTTTTTTTTTTAAACTATTTGTTAAAAGGCTTCTTTTGGTGGGAGTGTTAAGCCCCTGTGTGTTGTGAGTTAAAAATCTTATGTCCACCATGTTTGGGGCGAGAGGGAGAAAAAAAAAACAAAGAGGGAGAGGGGGGATTAGGATATAAAAAGAAACATGAGTACCTCTCCCTGATGTGTAGTACTCTTAGTTCTGAGTTGCCAGGGGTTAACTCACTCCTATAACAATTGTGTGGAGCTAGACTCCGTATGTTGAATTTATTTTATTGGTTTATGAGTGTTATACTAACTTATCAGGAAATATATTGGAGAATAGCGGACCAAAGCTGCTTCTAAAAATACCCAATCGAAAGACTGGGTGTATTATGTACACCTTGTCTGAAGTAGAAATATCTATCTATGTAACAAGTTACTAGGTGTAAATATGAGGGACGGATTTTAAAATCTCGTCAGATAGAACGTGAATAGTAGTTAGTAGAGTGTGGCCGTTCTCCAACAACCTACAAGTGAAAGTAACTGTAAATAGGGGTTAAAGGGGTCAGGGAGAGACATCGGGAGCGAACTTAGAAAACATATAAGTATGGTGCAGATAGGTAATCCCATCAATTAATAATTCAACAAAACCTTGTCGCTAACTAGAAACATCAGATACCTTATTCGATACCGACGGTGCTTCAGCTGTGGGAGTAAACAGGTATTAGAAATGTAACATTAGTATGATTTTTATAACCTAAAACTATCAATAGATCCATCCTGAGACTCTATAACATACAAAACTAGGTTTATGAGAATACGTCCCACAACTGTGGAGGAGATCCCACCTCGGTCTTCTGAGTGTACCTAATTATGAAAGAAATGCTGGTTAATAGAAACAATGTAAACCTAGCATTATAGGGTGTAAGCAATACCTCTCCGCTAAACTCAGATAACCATCTGCTGTGGAAATACTTTAGAGGCAAAGCTACACAGTCATATAGTAAAAAAAAAAGTATCAGAACAGTCCATAAGCAAAGTCCCAGTGCACCTATTCATTAATTTTCCCTTGTTATTTTTGTGCCTAAGGGATGTCCTACAACACTGTAGGCCATGGAAAGATCGAGGAAGTCAGTTCTGAGCCAGTGTGTAGATGGTTGCGCACTTACTTGCTGATCTAAAATGGCATTTCGCGCCAAGTGCTCTCTAGGCCCTCCAATAGCCCTCCTTAGCCTCCTGCGGCTACTAGACAGTTTGTCGCTCCAGCGTCTGATGGCTTGAGCCCACTCCCGGTATGATCCAATAGGAGAGGGCTGCTGATAGAGCTAGCGCTAACACGGAGCTTGTTGTTGGCCGGAGCCATTGTTTTGCAGGCAGCCTGTCTGATGGTTGAGACTTTGCCACTTAAACTCCTAGTGGCCTGAGGGCGTCCCTGTCCTCACTCTGGTACCAGCTGTTCTGGTGCAGTATTCTGTCGGAGCAGAAGGAGAAGCCGCCTCTGCTGTGTAAGTCTCAGCCGCTATGGTCAGCGTAGTTATGTGGCCAGCTCCAACCGGCTCTAGCAAATCTTCTCCTCCCTGGCTAAGTAGAGCCTTGCTGCTCAAACAAGGAGAGAGAGCGGCAGGCACTGCAAAAACCAGGCGGGCTCATATTAAAGTTGAAAAAACTGAAAAAACTTTAATGAAAGTAATCTCAAAAATTAACATACAAGGCAAGACACAAGTACAGGGGGGGAAGAAAAAGAGTGTCAAGAAAGGCCTGACGCGTTTCGCGCCCCCTAGTGGCGCTTAATCACAGCCTATGATTAAGCGCCACTAGGGGGCGGTTCCGGATGCAGCTACACCGCGCTTACCTCTGTTTTGGCTTAGAGCCTTGCTGCTCTCCGGGAGGTAATAGCGCAGAATTTAAGTTTTTGAAAGTGAACTAGTGATATTTTAATCTTTTTATGTGGCAATATAGCTGGAGCTATGTAGAAACACGTCAGCTCAAACTGGTTGCTAGCTCCGCCCCCCAACAAAAAGCCCTTTTAAGGGCTATTGGTAGTTTATTCTTAGATTAGGGGGTGTTTTTATTTTGGGGGCCTTTTTTATTTTCATAGGGATTAGGTTTAATTTTTGTTGTTTATTATTTTTTGTAATGTTAGCCTTTTTTTATTTTATGTAATTTTAGATTAATGTAATGTATTTTTTTTATTTTTGTTTTAATTGTAATGTAGTATTTTTTTAATGTAATTAAGGGGTTAATTTAGGGGGTGTTAGGTTAGGGGGCTTAGTCATTAAATTAGTTTTTTGCATTGTGGGGGTTGGCAGTTTAGGAGTTAATAGGTAAATTAGGTTTAATGCGTTGTGGGGGTTGGCGGATTAGGGGTTAATAGATCTATTAGGTAGTTTGCGATGTTGTGGTTGGCGGATTTAGAGGCTAATAATTTTATTGGGTATTTTTTTTTTCTTAATACTTAGTGCGGGCGGCTAGATAATTTTTTTCTTAATAGTTCGTACGGCGGTTTGTTTTTTTAAAAAAATACTTATTACGGGCAGTTAGTGATTTTTTTTGTAATGCTCCGTTTGCCTTTGCTGCATCCCGGTGGATTCTAAAAATGGCAGGGTGGTGAAAGAATCCACCTGGATGCAGTGAATTCTGTTGGCTACACACGCAGCATGGCTGCCTCGGGTTGCCAACATTCTTTTGAGGATGCGTGCGCAACTGCCGATGGCGACGGGGGCGTTACAAATTATTATAGTAGAGATAGTTGCAAACACTGCTGCCATGGAGTGTCTGTAAAATTCTATAGCAGCAGTGTTTGCAACTATGTATAACATTGTTATAAACATAGTTGCAAACTGCTGCTAGATGGTGAAAGATACGTGCACGCTCCTGAGCTCACATACTAGACATACATTGGAAAATTGCTTAAAATCGCTTGCCCTATTCAAATTATAAACATTTAATTTTGACTTTACTGTCCCTTTAAGAACCCTTTAAATATTGTAGCCGGACTCAACTTTAAACTTTCAACAACAATGAATTAAAAGAGTAACTACGTACTTGATCATACAAATAATGGGTTTTTCCAAATGTTTCAGCTTCATTTGTTGGGATCTCATTAAATATTAAATATTAATATCTCATTATCTGAAGATGGAGAAAAATTGCTCCATTTTAGTGTAGGGGTGGATTATGTCTAAAAAAGAAAAACAAAATCTGAACGTGTGTGGTTTAATGAGGAGAACAAATGATTTATGTGGTTAGCCTTTGAAAAAAACACTTAGCTTGGCGTAAAAATACAAACAGTGCAAGAAATTCTCAGCAGTGAAGCAGTTAAACCATTATTACAGCAGTTCCATTAAAGGGCCAGTAAACTGCAAAAAAATCTATAATACATATGAAATAGCACTATATAAATATACCAAAACATTTTGCTATGAAAAAATTAAGTAAAAGCAATTTCTTTTATTTGACAGCTAACAGAATGTACATGTCTGTGTACAACTAAGCCTTAAGGACTTCTTGCTCATAGGACAATAAGCAGAATATGCCATTATAGAGGTACAAAAAAACAAAACATGACTTCTGTGCCAACCATGAAGCTGTACCTTCAAAGGGAAGCTAGCATCCCCATACATTTCTTCTTCCACTACAGTCTATGTTAAACCAATTTATTTGGGGCCACACTAATCCCAGAATCAAAAAGATCCTATTGTATAGATCCAAAGAAAGAGGCTGGCTGGGGGCCCTAAATGTAATATTTTATTATTACGCCACTCATTTATCTCATATTTTAAAGTGGAATCTCCACTCACATGACAAGGTATTGGTATGCGAGAGGAGGATTTATTGAAAATTAATAATCTAGGTCACCAAAGCTAGTTAAATAAAAAAGATAGAACTTGCAAAGTATCTTCCAATCATATTATTTCTGGAGTCGTATACGTTGCTTTGTATCATCCCATTTTATCTTCAATCCCATCTCCCCTTACACCCTTATTGGGTGGTAGGAGCTCTATTTTTCCACATTTAGATGCAGGGATTAGCATAGAGGATACTATTACTCATATTCTTAGCCATAAAGTGTATAATGGTGATACACTCAAAACATACATTGAATTAAGGAGGCATTTCCACGCCTCATTAATTTCTGACTCGCCTACTTTTAACTACGTTATTATATTTCTACCAACCCTGGCAGTAGAAATTTTGGCAGACCACTAACACCCTTTGAAATGCTATGCTTTAAGCATGTTTAATCAAAGGGGACAATTTCAGATTCTTACAAACTTCTATTGGATATCACATCTTAAATCCTTCCATCTTACACCTTATCATGGGGTAATGAGTTTCCTCCATAACGAAAGAACAATGGCAAAAAAATCTACCAAAAAATTCTCCATTTTAATTTCTACCTTAGAAACCAATTTTAAAATTGCTGATGAAGGGGTACTTAACACCGGTTTGCCTCAAATATATCTACCCCTTGGTCGCAAGAAACTGTTGGAGGGTACACTTGGTCATATTTGGTAGGATTGCAGGGTGCTATAGCCTTATGGGTCCCAAGTCATCCATCACATGGAATCCCTATTAAACAGATCCATCGACTCTACCCCATTGGTCTTTTTGCTCAATTACCCTGCCTCAAATTAAATGTAAATATAAAATCCCTTTATTTAAGCAACTTTATAATTTACTCCTAGGGGCCGATTTATTAAAGTGCGGACGGACATGATACGATGTAGCGTATCATGTCCGCCGCACATCGATAAATGCTGTTGTCATTTATCATTGCACAAGCAGTTCTTGTGAACTGCTTGTGCAATGCCACCGCCCTGCAGGTTTGCAGCCAATCGGCTGCTAGCAGGGGCTGTCAATCATAACTGCTGTTTCATAAATGCTGTTTCCGGCGAGCCTGAAGACCCCCTATTATCAATTTTTCCTCATTCTCTTGCTATCTTTATTTGAAAAAGCAGGAATGTCAACTTAGGAGCTGGCCCATTTTTTGTTCAGCACCTAGGTAGAGAATGCTGATTGGTTTGCTACATTTAGCCACCAATCAGCAAGGGCTACCCAGGTGCTGAAAAAAAATGGGCCAGCTCTTAAGCTTACATTCCTGTTTTTTCAAATAAAGATAGCATGTTGACGAAGAAAAATTGATAATAAGAGTAAACTAGAAAGTTGCTTAAAATTACATGCTATGGGGCATATGTATCAATGTGCAAGCGGACATGATACAAAGTAGCGTATCATGTTCTCTGCACATCGCTACACCTCGATAAATGCCGAGAGCATACGCTGTCGGCATTTATCTTTGCACCAGCAGTTCTGGTGAACTGCTGGTGCAATGCCACCCCCTGCAGATTCGCTAGCAGGGGGTGTCAATCAACCCGATCATATTCGATCGGGTTGATTTCTGTCCGCCGCCTCAAAACAGGCGGACAAGTTATGGAGCAGCGGTCTTTAGACTTCTGTTTCCAGCGAGCCTGATGGGTCGCCGGAAACAAGGGGCTTCAAGCTCCATACGGATCTTGATAAATATGCCCCTATATCTGAATCATGAAAGAAAACATTTGGGTTTAGTATCCCTTTAAGATAATGTTAAATTGCACAAAAGGTCTTATTCCTCGTTATTAGAAGAAAATAATCTTCCCATCTTTCTATTAATGGAAACAACTATTGACAAAAACTTAAATTGGAAAAACCACATTATGTTAAAATGGATCAACTAGACTTTTTTCCTTGATGTGGAATTTTATTGGAACAAAGACACATAGGAGCTTCATGAAAATGCTGGTAGCGATCTTGCCTGATAGGTTTCCTGAATATTGAATACTGTTTAACTTAATTGCTACTACTTTCTGATTTATTTGTTATTGAGCTGATTCTGATTGTCATTTTGGGATGTTATGATAAAATTTCAAGCTTGTTGTGATTGTGATATATAAGAATATGTACACTTGTTATCACTGATTATAAGGTCCTGGCAGAATATTTGACAACACTTCCCTACGTTTCCCCCCACCCCCATATTTTGGGCCAGATTACGAATGTCGTGCTAACTGTTGCGCACTAGTGATATTGGGTTTATTGCGGCTGTTTACGCACGTCAGAAGTAGCGCACGTCTTACAAGTTATAAAGTAAACGTATTTGCTTGAGTGCAATTATTATTATAATTTATTTGTAGAGCATTGAATTTAAAGCGCATCAGGATAGATTGACCTCGGAGCCCTGGTTAACTGTAGAGCTTGAATAAAACGTTGCACAAAACACATCAATAATACATTTAAAAGTAGTTACACTCATAATAACACTACCTACAACCCCAATTCCGAAAAAGTTGGGACACTATGGAGAATACAAAAAACAAACAAAAAGAGTAATTTGAAAATTCACCCTTTACTATATTGAAAAAACATTATTAACACATTATTTGATGTCTTACTTTGTGAATTTAATGTATTTCTGAAAATATACACTCATTTCAAATCTGATGACTTCTACACGTTCCAAAAAAGTTGAGACGGGGCAATTTTAGGACTAATAGCGATGTGACAAGTTGAAATAAGAAGGTGATGTTAAACAGGTGAGGCAATCGTGTAATCATAGTATATAAGGAGCCTCCAAAAAGGCCTAGTCCTTCAAGAGCAAGGATGGGTCGAGGCTCGCCAGTCTGCCAATGGATGCATCAGCGAATAATTCAACACTTTAAGAACAGCATTCCCCAAAGACAAATCGGTAGGATTTTGGGCATTTCACCTTCTACATTGCAAAATATAATTAAAAGATTCAAGGAATACGGTCAAATCTCAATGTGTAAAGCGCAAGGCTGATAATGCGCATGATCTCCGATTCCTCAGATGTCACTGTCTCAAAAATCATCATGAGTCTGTAATGGATATCCTGACATGGGTTTGGGAATACTTTGGTAAACCTTTGTCAGTCATAGCTGCATATGTAAGTTAAGGCTTTACTATGCAAAGCAGAAGCCATACATCAACACTGTCCAGATGCGCCGCTGACTTCTCTGTGCTTGGTTTCATCTGAGATACACAGTAGCACAGTGGAATCGTGTTTTGTGGTCCGATGAGTCAACATTTAAAATAGTTTTTGGAAAAAAACAGCCGTCGTGTTCCCCGGGCCAAAGAGGAAACGGAACATCCAAGTTGTTATTGGCATCAGGTCCAAAAGCCAGCATCTGTCATGGTATGGGGGGTGTCATGTCTATAAGGGCAACATTAATGCAGAAATATATATATATATATACATTTTGGAGCAATAAATGCTGCCATCCAGATGTCGTCTTTTCCAGGGACGTCCCTGCATTTTCCATCAGGACCATGCCATACCACATTCTGCGCGGATTACAAACACATGGTTGCATATGCAGAGAGTATGGATATTAGCATGCCTGTCTGCAGTTCTGACCTGTCTCCGATTGAGAATGTGTGGCGCATTATGAAGCGCAAAATAAGGCAACAAAGTCCCCATACAGTTACGCAGCTGAAGACATGCAGTATTCAGTGCCCAAACGATTAATAAGTGTTATTAAAAGAAAAGGTGATGTTACACAGTAGTAAACAGTTGACTGACCCAACTGTTTTGGAGTGTGTTGCAGTCATCAGATTTGAAATGAGAGTATATTTTAAAAAATACATTAAATTCACAAAGTCAAACATCAAATAATGTGTTAATAATGTATTTTCAATATAGTACAGGGTGAATTTAAATTTCAAATGACCTTTTGGGGCCCCCTGCTAGTGGCTGATTGGCAGCAAATCTGCAGGGGGCGGCATTGCACAAGCAGTTCACCAGAACTGCTTGTGCAATGTTAAATGCTACAGCATATCATGTCGGACAGTCATTGATAAATTGGCCCCTTTTTGTTTTTTTGCATTTTCTATACTGTCCCAATTGGGGTTGTAATTAAAATGATTGAAAACAAAACTGCATTAAACAGTTATAAGGCTCAAAGATATGAGGTCTCAGGTATTAGGAAAAAAAAGGCATGAAAAGGGCTGAAGATATTGTAACTTCGGCTTTTTGCGGTTAGCTCGCGAGCGAACACTTTTTACTTTCAACTGGTAATATGGGCAGTACCCAACGCGCTCAAAAAGCCGTAGTCGAGTGCAGTTAGAATGCAAGTGGGAGCAATAAATAACGCTCCACTCGTAATCTAGCCATTTATGATGATTTTTTTTTATCAAACTGTTTGTATTTACAAATTTGTAAAGTGATGACACATTTTGTTTTCTTTTAATATATCTGTCAATTTTTTATAGTTAATCAAAATTTAAATTTAAATTATTTCACAAAAAAAATAAAGGAGCTAGATATGAGGTCAGACATCACTCTTCTTAACCCCTTAACGACCAAGGACGTACGCCACACGTCCTCAAAAAAAATACAGTTAATGACCGAGAACGTGTGGCGTACGTCCTTGGTCTGGAAAGCAGCTGGAAGCGATCCTGCTCGCTTCCAGCTGCTTTCCGGTTATTGCAGTGATGCCTCGATATGAAGGCATCCTGCAATAACCCCCCTTGGCCATCTGATGCAGAGAGAGCCACTCTGTGGCCCTCTCTGCACCGGACATCGATGGCCGGTATCGTTGGTGGGAGCTTACGTGGGAGGCGGGTGGGTGGCCATCGATGCTCTGTGTGGAGTGGAGGGGGGCGGGATCGGGGGCGGGACCTACGGGGGCACGCACGGGAGCGCGCGCGTGCACGGGGGGTGGCGGGCGCGTGCACAGGGCGGGAGTGGGTGGGAACCGCTACACTACAGAAAAAAAAAGTTAAAAGTTAAAAAAACTAATAAAATTTAAATATTAAAAATGTAATCTAAGGGACCTGGAAGGGGTTGGGGGTTGATCTTGGGGGGGGGGGGGAAGCTACACTACAGAAAAGGGCATTTTTGTTTTAAAAAAGGCACATTTTTTTACACAACTGGGTACTGGCAGACAGCTGCCAGTACCCAAGATGGCGCCCATTAAGGCAGAGGGGAAGGGTTAGAGAGCTGTTTGGTGGGGGATCAGTGAGGTTGGGGTCTAAGGGGGGATCCTACACATCAGCATATGTAAATATGCTTTTTTTTTATTTAAAAAAATGGCCAAATACCTTTTATTTTAGTACTGGCAGACTTTCTGCCAGTACTTAAGATGGCGGGGACAATTGTGGGGTGGGGGAGGGAAGAGAGCTGTTTGGGAGGGATCAGGGGGTCTGATGTTTCAGGTGGGAGGCTGAGCTCTACACTAAAGCTAAAATTAACCCTGCAAGCTCCCTACAAGCTACATAATTAACCCCTTCACTGCTAGCCATAATACACGTGTGATGCGCAGCGGCATTTAGAGGCCTTCTAATTACCAAAAAGCAATGCCAAAGCCATATATGTCTGCTATTTCTGAACAAAGGGGATCCCAGAGAAGCATTTACAACCATTTGTGCCATAATTGCACAAGCTGTTTGTAAATAATTTTAGTGAGAAACCTAAAATTGAGAAAAAAATTACGTTTTTTTTAATTTGATCGCATTTGGCGGTGAAATGGTGGCATGAAATATACCAA